>NW_024715723.1:0-17004 GCF_018991925.1 Homarus americanus | reverse complement strand
AATTGGTGAACAATATTTATCCCATTTTGTTCGTTAACTTTGTTTTGTAAGGGTTTTAAACCAAGAAAACTGTGCTCCTTTTTTTTTTAAGGACACGTTGCCCAATGGAAAACGGCTTTATTTTATACACGTTCAAGAACGTTCCTGAACGTCTGAAATTGTCTAAGTTCGTTCCCTCGCTTCTCAGCCCTCACTCAGGCTCTTGCAGTATCAAGGAAATGTGTCTATTTTAACGTGTGGTATGAGGTGGATTGTGTGAAGTAACAAGTGAGTTTCTGAATTTCTCATTAATTAAATTACTTTATATTTACAAAATAAAGAGGTAGATATTTTAACTATATTAATATATTGTGTTACTAAATTAAGAGCAGTAACTCTAGGCCTAGTTGTTATAATAAATAAGGTTAAATCAAAACTGTCTAATTTCAGTGATTTTTATAATTATCAAATGTTGAAAAACTTCAACTCCTTGTTTTTATTTCTTAATTGTCTTTAACTGTATTTGTTCTGGTTCTAGTCTAACATCAGTGATGAGAAAATTGTAGGATCTGGCTTGTGGGGTGGCCTGGAAGAAACCTGAATTTTTTTATCTTATATTTCAACATCAGTATTCATTGAGTCTTAATCATGGTCTTAATATCTTGTCAGTTAAGCAATGGGAGGGCCGAGGGGGCACCATTGTTGGGCTGTGCTTAGGGCATCAATTGGCCTTAATCCGGCCCTGGCCTCACTTGTACGTAATGGGACCCAATCACAATATCGTTCCAGTCCTAAGAGGCATCAGTCCTAGTAAATACCACTTCTAATGGGTTCCGGAACAAAAAGTCCCTAACCTAACCTAAC
Source organism: Homarus americanus (assembly GCF_018991925.1). Lineage (NCBI taxonomy): Eukaryota > Metazoa > Arthropoda > Malacostraca > Decapoda > Nephropidae > Homarus > Homarus americanus. Next base: position 16,161 of record NW_024715723.1, on the reverse strand, counting down.
CTAACCTAACCTGAGGATCGATACCAGAGGTTAAGTTAGGTTAAGGCTTAGTTGGGGCCAATCTGGCTAGGGTCCATTTAGAAATGAAATCCATCAGAACTAGGACCCATTAGAGTTGGGGCCCATTAATACTGGGACCCATTAGAGTTGGGGCCCATTAATACTGGATCCCATTAGAGTTGGGGCCCATTAATACTGGGACCCATTAGAGATGGGGCTCATTAATACTGGGACCCATTAGAGATGGGACCCATTTATTCTGGGACCCATTAGAGTTGGGGCTCACTAATACTGGGACCCATTAGAGATGGGGCTCATTTATACTGGGCCCCAATAGAGATGGGACCCATTTATACTGGGCCCCATTAGAGATGAGACCCATTTATACTGGGACCCATTCGAGTTGGGGCTCACTAATACTGGGACCTATTAGAGATGGGGCTCATTTATACTGGGCCCCATTAGAGATGAGACCCATTAATACTGGGACCCATTCGAGTTGGGGCTCACTAATACTGGGCCCCATTAGAGATGGGACCCATTTATACTGGGCCCCATTAGAGATGGGGCTCATTTATACTGGGCCCCATTAGAGATGGGGCTCATTTATACTGGGACCTATTAGAGATGGGGCTCATTTATACTGAGCTCCATTAGAGATGAGATAAATTTATACCTGGACCCATTCGAGTTGGGGCTCACTAATGCTGGGACCTATTAGAGATGGGGCTCATTTATACTGGGCCCCATTAGAGATGAGACCCATTTATACTGGGCTCCATTAGAGATGGGACCCATTTATACTGGGACCCATTCGAGTTGGGGCTCACTAATACTGGGACCTATTAGAGTTGGGACCCATTAGTACTAGGGACTATTACGACTGGGGTCCAGTTAACCAGTCAACAAATAGGCGATAAGTGGACCTTCTGGATAGACTTTCACCAATGAGAAAAAACTTTTGAAAAGAAAGAAAAAGAAAAAAAATCGATAATGAGAAAACACAAGAAGGAAAGATGGAGAAATACAGAAAGAAATGAAAATGAATAATGAATAAAGAACGAATGAGAAAGGGAACAGGAAAACGAAAGAAAATATGAAAAGGAACGAAATATAAAAGAAAATAATGGACAGAGGACGAGAGGGAGAATACAAAAGGAAAAAAGAACGAAAATTAAATAACGAACGAGAAAATAAAAAGAAAAATTAAGAAAAAAACGAGAGAAAGGAAAAGAAAAAAATGGATAAAAAAAAGGAAAAACCCGAAGCGAGAAAAATAAACGAATAAAACAATGAATGACAAAAGAAAAAAGAAAATAAAGAATATACAGATTAAGAGAGAAATATAAAAGAGATAGGAAAAAAGTCGCCGCCAAAATATACGACAAAACACAACACAACAGACCGCCCATCCACGCCCTATAACGTTCCTCAAAACTTTGGCCAGACGCGAACTGAACTCGGCCTTGCCACTTTTCCGCGGGGGATGGTCACACAACTCCGGGGAGGGAGAGAAAGGAAGGGAAGGGAGAGAAAGGAAAGGAAGGAAGAGACTAGAAAGGGAGGGGAGGGAGAGACTAGAAAGGGAAGGAAGGAAGGAAGGAAGGAAGGAAGGAAGGAGGTTGTGAAAAAAAAGAGAGGGGGAGAGAGAAGGAGGGAAGGAGTGGAATTACCGTAAAATTTCCGTGTGTACCTTTATCAGTGCAGTGTAAACTCCTCTATGGGATTTCACTTAATCAGGAAAGCAAAAATTTGGTGAAGGTAATATACGAAGGATTATGTAAGTGTGTGTTTTGTATTTCAGGTGGCGGTCATTTTGAAAAGAGATAAAAACGAACTCTCCATCAGTAGACTTTTTGTGTGTGATTATACTTATTGTCGGCCATTTTCAACTGAGACACAAATCAAGCACTATGGGAGTGTTAGTACAATTTATGTTATGATTATAGCGGTTATCTGTCATTCTGATATGCGATAAAACTCGAGCGCTACAAAGAACTCGAAATGATTTTGTGGTGTGGTTGAGCAGTTGTCGGATATTTTGGAACCGAAATAAAAATAAATAAACGTAGTGCAAGCTTGAAATGATGTTATTGGTCTGAATATTAAAGTTTTTGTCAATTTTTACCTAAAAAAACAATAACAACAACTCACACTTGTGGTGAATATGAATAAAAAAGAAACAGTAAAGGTATTAGTGTTGAGTAGAGGCTGGTAACGACCACACGAGGCCCGACCATCACGGGACAATACTGTGTTAAGCCACTACAACGACACTCAACATTTGATACAAACTACGACTGATAAAACTACCAACTATTCTAACACACACACACACACACACACACACACACACACGATTATACAAATACCGCATTTTTATTTCTTTATTTTCTTTCTTTCTTTATTTTCTTTATTTATTTAAGTCTCCCTTATGAATAATATTACAACAGTCTTCGCCACGCACTTCGTCTCCACCAGAATCTCAACACCACATAGTCAATTGGCACCATCTACCATCATCAAGTTGTGTGTTGATGATCACAGAAAGACGCCCACAAGAGGTCACAGGGGCATTGACAGCATAGAGTTATAACAGCCAATTCCCGGGTTGATTGAAGATGAAAAGAATCAGAACAGACCTCGTGTGCGATGTCTATATTTGGATAGAATCATCGGGGAGAGTGGTGCCGCAAACGATCGGGAATTTATAGACCTATAGATAGCACACGGCTGTGTTAAAATTGCTATGAATTCGGAAAACACGCGAAATGTGGCGCGTTTGGCGGTCTGGATTGAACACCGTTTATTAGAACACGTTTACAAAATGCAAAAATTCTGAATTTGTATCGCGTAGCCGAATTTGTACCCGTGAGAAGGTAGGTGGGTGGGGGAGGCAGGTGAGAGGGTACGTAAGTGGGTGGGAGGGTAGGTAGGTGGGTGGGTGGCCAGGTGAGAGGGTACGTAAGTGGGTGGGAGGGTAGGTAGGTGGGTGGGTGTGAGTGAGAGGTTACGTATGAGGTGGGTGGGGAGATGGGTAGGTGGGTGGGTGGAGTGTGGTGAGAGGGTAAGGTGGGTGGGTGGGAGGGTGGAGTGGGTGGGTGGGGAGGGTAGGTGGAGGTGGGTCAGGAGGGAGGGTGGAGTGGGTGGGTGGGAGGGTGGGTGGGTGGGTGGGGAGGGAGGGTGGGTGGGTGGGTGGGGAGGGCCAGGTGGGTGGGGAGGGGGAGGGGTGAGTAGAGTGGGTGGGTGGGTGTGGAGTGGGAGGAGTTGGTAGGTGGGTGGCCAGGTGAGAGGGCAGAGTGGAGTGGGTGGGAGGGAGGAGAATGAGTGGGTGGGAGGTTGGTGGGTGGGTGGGAGGAGTAGGTAGGTGGGTGGGAGGGTTAGGTGGGCAGGAGGTGGGGTATGTGGGTGGGAGGAGTAGGTGGGTGGGAGGGTAGGTGGGCTGGAGTGGGAGGAGGGTAGGTAGGTGGGTGGGAGGGCTTGGTAGGTGGGTGGGAGGGTAGGTGGGTGGGAGGGTAGGTGGGTGGGAGGGTAGGTAGGTTGGTGGGTGGGTGGGTGGGTGGCCAGGTGAGAGGGTGGGTGGGAGGGTGGGAGGGTCTGTCTGTCTGTCTGGGGAACTATCTCGCCACCAGCCAAACTCTAAATTATTTCTTCCTCTCCAACTAATTTTCTTTTTGCCTTTTGTACATTTTGCAAAAAAGTGAACAAAATCGCTAAAGAAAAAGACTTATCGTGGAAGGAAGGAGTCTGATGGCCAAGAGATGCAAATGATCATTGATTCCGGTGCAGACTGAGTTGAATTGCTTTGTTCGATAAATCTCTTCAATAGTTAGGAAAATTTTTTTAAAAATTCAATGTTGAAAAGATGGAATAACCTGACGGCACCAACTCCCTTCCCTTCCCTTCCTCTCTCTCTCTCATACCCCTCCCTTCCTTTACCCCACCCCTTCCCTCCCATTGTCCTACCATTCCTCCCCTGTTGGCCCTCCTATTAGAGAAAGAAAACAATATATTTTTTTTGGAAGGGGTAACTGTCATAAAAAGTTGTGTTCCTTGTTGATGTGTGTGTGTGTGTGTGGGATGCAGAGAGCAGGAAAGAAGTGAAAGGAAAAGTACGGTTGGAGGGGAAGGAAGAGGTAAAGTGTTAAGAGTGAGACGTGTGGAATAATTGAGAGAGAGAGAGAGAGAGAGAGAGAGAGAGAGAGACACTAAACACACACAAAAAAAGAAATGAAAACATAATAATACAAAAATAAATTGTCATAGTCGAAGGTGCAGTCATCGATATAAAGTACTCAGTCTACTAATTCTGAACTATTGACAGAAAAATACGAGACAAATAAGCCGACAAATTGAGCCATTAAAGGTCTCTCATGAACTTCTGCCCCTACAGTAGGGATAAACACTAGTAATTGATATACTGGTAAAATAAAAACCCCACACACAGACCACCGAACTAAAAGCTTCCGGCGATAAATAAATTAATATATCAGGTAATTTAGATACAATTTCGATAAAGTGATAATTTATATACATTTTTATATATTTTTTTTAAATTTAAACTTGACTATAAATAAGAACTATCATATAAATAATCACACTGTAAAATATAAATAAATAGCATAATTATTAACTTAATATTTTTTAACTTTGCCCTAAACTTTACAAGGGAACTTTACCGGGTACAACTGGACGGTCTCCTACGCTACATGACTCTCAACACACGAGAGAACTAAACACAGAACTCACGATTCTTCTTCATATGTGTATTGTGTTTTATATATTCATTTATTGTCTTATTCTCTCTATGTTCAAAATATTCACTGGGGGTAAAAATAACAGCACGGATACAACAAACTAATAACTAATCCTATTTTTTTTTAGCACGAAAGAACCATCATGGCCGGCACTGTATACTAAAAAATCACCCACTTTCCCCAGATGCAAAGTTAGGTACCAATTCACAGATGGGTGAACTGGGAATCCACTAAGTGCAAGCCAATAATCCTAGGAATATGAAGCGAGAATTGTATCTACTCAGCCACAGCACACCTATGGTCGGCAATAATCCGCTAAAAAAAGTCTTTTATCTTTACATAGAGGGAACATAATGATGTACAACTCGTGTCAAACGCTGCATTAGGTTACGTCGTATAGTTTAGTACAGTAAAAAAAAAAAAAAAACCTTGAACAGAGGAGCGACGGTCAGCTGAAAGTGAACCAAGTCGATGTGCCATTGTAGTTTGATGTCCACCCTCACTACGCACGACCAGAATCTACATAATACTCAATAAACAACGACTAGACACGAGGCCTGTTAGAGGGGTTATTCTTTACTCTTAAATCTATCAAAAGCTCGAGATTAGCAAGACCCAGAGAGGGCGAGGAGAAGACTACGAAGAGGTTAAGGGTGAAAAGGGCTGGAGGAACTGTAAAGAGAGAGAGAGAGAGGCGACCTGGGTTAAGGACTAAGGAAAGGAAGTGAGTGGGATAAGGGAAAGAAAGGGCTGAGTGAAGGGGAAACAGGGCCGTGGAAAAGGGGTAAAATGAGGAGTGAGAGAAGGGCTACAGGAGAAAGTGAGGCCTGAGAAGAGGGGTTAGAGTAAGGGCTGGGGAAAGGGCTAGAGTGAGGATGGAGAGAGGGACAAGTCATATTTATAGAGAGGTTTTGGAGAGGGTTATGGAGAGTGCTGAGGAAGTAAGAGGGGCTAGTATTGAGGGCTAGACTGATGGGGGAGAGGGGAGAGGGCTAGGGAGAGGGTTAGAGAGGGGAGAGAGCTAGGGAGAGTGTTAGAGAGGGGAAAGGGCTAGGGAGAGGGTTAGAGAGGGGGAGAGGGACTTCAGGGCGCTAATGGTGGTCGCTACGATGAGGCTCCGTGGATATTTGTCGTGTGTTTCAGGACGAGAAATTGCAGAGACCTACCACCAGCTGACGGAGGCGTTGAGGCTTGTGTACGGAGGAGGAGAAGAAACGGAAGATAGAATAAGAGGGGGAGAAACAGATGATGGAGCAGGGGGAGTAACAGAAAATGTAAGAGGAGGAGGAAGATCAGCGGCAAGAGCAGTATGAGGAAGAGGAGGAAGATTTGGTGGAACGAGAAGGAAGACAGGATGGAGACAAGAGGCTAAAAATGAGTTAGAGAATTGATAACTGGAGAGAAAACAAAATTAACAGGCGCAAGATAGAGGGAAGAGGAGAAAGAATAAAAAGAAAGGGAGAAAAATATTGAACGTCGTAAAAATGAAATATAAAAAAACAAACAAGAGAGAAATAGAATAAAAGATGAAAGGAGAAGAACGAGGAGAGGCAGAAAAAGTGAAGAAAAAAACACAGAGATAGAGAGAAAGAAGGAAAAAATAGAGAAGGAAAAATCAGAGAAAAGAAAAACAATAACTGAGGAAAAGAACAAAAATGAGAAAAAAGAGAGAAAGAAAGATAGAAAAACAGATTTATATGGGATTTTTTTTTGGGGGGGGAAGGAAAGGGAAGGGAAGGTTCCAAGTTTCATTGAATTGTTCCTAATGTGAGTAAGCCAATCCCACATATTTAATGGCGTTTGTAACAATTTGTCTCAGATCAAGCACCTGGAGAGTTTAATTTTGTTAATCTTTTGTTTTCTTTCATTTTTTCTTTCGCCTTTCTTACTGCTTTCTTCGTATTTTCTTTTTCTCTCTCTGATATCTACCTATGTTGCTCTTCCTGTCTACCTGTGCATCTCTCTCTCTCTCTCTCTCTCTCTCTCTCTCTCTCTCTCTCTCTCTCTCTCTCTCTCTCTCTCTCTAGGAATACTATCGACTAGAACTTATTTTGTTATCTTTATGAAACTCGTAAATAAAATATAGTTTATTTAGAATGACAAAATGGATTGGCCTATTATTTTTATTATTCTTATCTAAATAAAACTTACAGAAAATAATCATAAGAAAATAATGAAACTTTTCCTTCATCTAGTTAATTTATCTTACAATTACCTGGGTGCTTAAGCGGGTAATTCTGAGCAGTAATAAAAGGCGTAACGAGACCTTCATGTTCACTAATTACCGAGAACATCACTTATTTTTACGAAGACTCTAATTGTCTCGCTGTCTCTCAAGACTTCGTTACCACTTACCTTATTGGGGTCATAAATCTTCGTTTTTTTTATGGCTAACTATAAATATTGAGAAATGTATAAATGTCTATGTCTTACACCTGTCTCTCTTTGTGTGTCTCTGTATGTGTGTCTGTGTCTGTCTGTCTGTCTGTCTGTCTGTCTCTCTTTCTCTTATCGTTAATCCCTTTATATCCCTGGATTAGCTTAATCTCTCTCAGCTTCCCGTTAACAGTAAAAATTCGAGTCATAACCTAAATGTTTATTCTGACTCCGTTAACTGTTTTGTAATCGAGGGAACAGAGACTCCCTTCTAGGTAATCATTTCAACAGCAACACAACGGTAACACAAGTGAAGGTAGTTATTGAGTCTTAGGTAGGTTAAGGACCGTACATATCATGGAGGATTCCTGGCGCGTTGGGAAGCTCCTGTCCACCAATTCCAGGATTATCTCGCCAATTCCTGGATTATATCGCCAATTCCAGGATTATCTCGCCAATCGCCAGGAATCCAGACCCTGCAGACTCCATTCCCAAGCCAGACAAGGTTCATTGGAGACATTTCGTGTTTATAACTACCAGATGAGCAATATATCCCTTCATTAAACAGTTTTATAAGTATTTCTTAAGGGATCAGCTTAAACTTTAACTCCTAGAAAAGCATAGAAAGCTTAAGAAAATGGACTAGATCATAATTAAGCTATCATGTCTTAAGGGATCAGCTTAAGCTTTAACTCCCTGAAAAAAAAATAGACAAAATGGACTGGATTATAATTAAGCTCCCATGTCTTTAGGGACCAGCTTAAGCTTTAACTCCTAGAAAAGTATATAAAGCTTAACAAAATGGACTGGATCATAATTTAGCTGCCATGACCACCCGAGTAAGTAATGTTACGGTAGATAAACTCAATACTGTACTTGGAAACATCGATATGAGTGGACGATTATGGATGGACTCGGTCTTCCGTTACTCACGGTTCCAGGGAGAGCTAAGAGGAGCATTCATGTAGCGTGAGGTCCCTGGTGTAACGTGAGGGTCCTGATGTAATGTGAGGACCCTGATGTAACGTGAGGGCCCTGATGTAACGTGAGGGCCCTGATGTAACGTGAGGGCCATGGTGTAACGTGAGGGCCCTGATGTAGCGTGAGGGCCCTGGTGTAACGTGAGGACCCTGATGTAACGTGAGGGCCTTGGTGTAACGTGAGGGCCCTGATGTAACGTGAGGGCCCTGGTGTAACGTGAGGGCACTGATGTAACGTGAGGGCCCTGATGTAACGTGAGGGCCCTGATGTAACATGAGAGCACTGATGTAACGTGAGGCCCCTGATGTAACGTGAGGGCCCTGATGTAACGTGAGGGCCATGGTGTAACGTGAGGGCCCTGATGTAGCGTGAGGGCCCTGGTGTAACGTGAGGACCCTGATGTAACGTGAGGGCTATGGTGTAATGTGAGGGCCCTGATGTAGCGTGAGGGCCCTGATGTAACGTGAGGACCCTGATGTAACGTGAGGATAAACAAAAATATACACGATAAACTAATGATTCCAAGCTAAATTAATCTAATCTTAACATCATCTAACTTAATTTAGGTAAAGTTAGGTTACGTTGAGATAGCTAAAAACGGCTTCAGTGGAATCAAGTCAGCTTGATCGTAAAATACACATTATGTATACTTGAATATACATGACATGAAATGACATGACATGACATGACATTACATACGAATTACCAAAAAGTTATCTTTATTTTACAAAGGTGTCCTCAGCTACACATCCACAGTCAGCACTACACAGTCAGCTAAACTAGGAAGCTAATCGACAGCTAACAAGAGACACTTAACACTCGACACTCGACAGCATTAACGATAAGACATCAGCTTTTAACAGTGAACACGTTGTAATGTGATGATATAATGTGAAAAGGAGAGAGAGAGAGAGAGAGAGAGAGAGAGAGAGAGAAGACATGAATAGACAGCAGAGAGATACAGAAAAAAATAGATAAAATAAGACAGATAGAAAGACACAGACAGACATATACCACATCACAGTCACCACCCACACCCCCTCCCCTCCCCCACCCCACACCCCCTCCCCCCTCCCCTCCACCACCCACACCCTCCCCCCTCCACCACCACACCCCTCCTCCCCCACCCCACACCCCTCCCTCCACCACCCACACCCTCCCCCACCCCACACCCCTTCCCCCTCCACCACCCACACACCCCCTCCCCCCTCCACCACCCCACACCCCTCCCCTCCACCACCCACACCTGCCTCCCCCTCCCCACACCACCCCCCTCCCCCCTCCACCACCCACACCCCTTCCCCACCCCACACACCCTCCCTCCCACCCACCAACACCACAGCTTTATACACAGAGGGGCACCCACTAATCAAATCTCAGCCTCTGATTATTTTTCATATTCCCCTGAGATCAAATTTCCCCAACGCCTAATAACAATGAAGGAGGGAGGGAGAGTGGTGTTCTTGTTGTTCTTCGTGTTGTTCTTCGTGTTCTTGTTCTTCGTGTTCTTGTTCTTCATGTTCTTGTTCTTGGTGTTCTTCTCATCCACTAATACCATCTCAACCTGTCTATAGTTGTTTATTTCAAGGAAGAATAAAATAATTTCTCTGGACTAAAATGTTATGGAAAAGTTGACCCTGAAGAGTCACAGAAATGAATATGTCAAAGGTTGTTTAGCTAGATATTTTTTCATCGTATTTTTTTTTCTAAAATTTTATGTGTTTTGATTCAATTTATATTTTTGTTATCAGTATTTTCGTAATTATTTTATTTTTTATCGTTATCTTTCTTCGTTCTTTGTTTCGATTTTTCCTTTTAATTATTTGTTTATTTTCCTCTCTCTCTCTCTCTCTCTCTCTCTCTCTCTCTCTCTCTCTCTCAAGTACCAAAATATTTCTATAATCTGTATATTCCTCATTTCTCTCTTTTCCTACAAATTTGTTAGGAAGTTGTTACAGTCAATTGATTTATTTAATTCTCTCACTCACTCTTTCTCTCTCTCACTCACTCACTTTCTCTGACTCACTCTCTTTCTCTGACTCACTCTCTTTCTCTCACTCACTCTCTTTCTCTGACTCACTCTCTCTATGAATACTTGACTAAGCAGGACTCAATGTACCAGAACTTCACGAAAGTACACTATAGAAAGTTTACCAGAACATCACAACTACAGGTGAACTCAATGTACACTTTCAAGTACTCATTCGTTCGTGTAAACTAAGAACAATAAAAACCCAACCTTAGTACAGTAATTATCACCCACGTGGTGTACATTAACACACAAATTACACTTCATTGTACTTTACTATGTACTAATTGAACCTTGCTAGTCTCTATTACCTCTTATAATTATTCACCGACTCAATTACCTTCACTAGATTAACTATATGACTCATTATTGCGTAGTTGGATCAGTCATAGTTACGAGTTATTGTTACGTTCAAGTCACTATTGGGTGTTGAGTCACTGTCTTTATTCAGGTTTGTTTGTTTTTGTTGGGGATGAGTAATATATTATAGTTATTTACTCATGATTCACGATCTTTTGTAGTGAGGATGAGTAATATTCACCCATCACAACACAGTATAGTGAGGAAGAGAATATCCTTTGAGACGAGAAATACTCATTATTGGATCAGCTTATCTTACTCACTGTTGAATATTAAATAATAATAAATTAATTGTTATTTAGGAAGACAGATTATGGTAAACCAGAGGAATATATCCGTATAATGGAGGTATATCTAGCAAGTTAAACCTGAGGAATATACCCGTATGATGGAGGTATATCTAGCAAGGTAAACCAGGGGGATACATACTATTATGAAGGTAAACTTAAGGTAAACCAGTGGGACGATGACTGTACACTACAATGGACCTAAATTATAGCAAGGTAAACCTGTACGCGAGCAGCAGTATATTCCCGGAAACTACTGATGCAAAGTGTGTGTGTGTGTGTGTGTAATAATAATAATAATAATAATAATAATAATAATAATAATTGACGGTTTATTGAAAAAGTTCTGCAGCCCGAAGGCTGAAAATATACATTGGACATAAATGACTTATTACATACATTGGTGGTTAAACAAAAGCCTTCATTAGAGAAAGGTAAAGGAACATACAGTGAACATACAGATTAATGTAGGTGTTGAACAGCAAAAACGTAGTGTAGTAACTCCCTCCCAGATGGTGTTAGGAGGGACCTCACGTGGTGTAGTAGTTCCCTCCCAGATGGTGTTAGGAGGGACCTCACGTGGTGTAGTAGTTCCCTCACAGATGGTGTTATGAGGGGCCTCACGTGGTGTAGTAAATTCCTCACAGATGATGTTATGAGGGGCCTCACGTGGTGTAGTAATTCCCTCACAGATGGTGTTATGAGGGGCCTCACATGGTGTAGTAATTCCCTCACAGATGGTGTTATGAGGGGCCTCACGTGGTGTAGTAATTCCCTCACAGATGGGGTTATGAGGGGCCTCACGTGGTGTAGTGCACTCCTCACAGATGGTGTTATGAGGGCCTCACGTGGTGTAGTAATTCTCACAGATGTTATGAGGGGCTCACGTGGTGTAGTAATTCTCACAGATGGTGTTATGAGGGGCCTCACGTGGTGTAGTAGTTCCCTCCCAGATGGTGTTAGGAGGGACCACGTGGTGTAGCAGTTCCCTCCCAGATGGTGTTAGGAGGGACCTCACGTGGTGTAGTAGTTCTGTCCCAGATGGTGTTAGGAGGGACCTCACGTGGTGTAGTAGTTCCCTCACAGATGGTGTTATGAGGGGCCTCACTTGGTGTAGTAAATCCCTCACAGATGATGTTATGAGGGGCCTTACGTGGTGTAGTAATTCCCTCACAGATGGTGTTATGAGGGGCCTCACGTGGTGTAGTAATTCCCTCACAGATGGTGTTATGAGGGGCCTCACGTGGTGTAGTAACTCCTTCACATATGGTGTTATGAGGGGCCTGACGTGGTGTAGTAATTCCCTCACAGATGGTGTTATATGAGTGAGGTGTGGTCCCAGGCCTTCCTATCGTAGACGGATTAACACATCGCTGGTTGTTGGGTCTCACGGGCCGCTATCACTGGGTACCTGGGACCTCACTGTGTGAAGGTCAACCCGGGTACGACTGTTACTGTTGAGTTGTTCTCACTGACTTAAGCACCGTTCACCACTGTTCACCTCTGTTTAACACTGGTTCCATTCCTTTCCTAAATGAAACAGCAACTTCTGGCGAGAACATGTTGATATTCCGGTGGGGAGGAGGGTTCAGGGGAGGGGGCTGGTATGGGCCAACACAACAGTTGACCTGGCTGCTCCAAGAGGAGCGCCAGGCACGTCTCGACCCTTCGGTGGTCAAGGATGTAGTGTGTGTGTGTGTGTGTGTGTTTGTTACCTGCACTTTCATCTTCTTTAATACCACGATTATGGAAGTTTGAAAGGAAGTGCGTTTACAGGTTTATTTATGCATGTGTGTGTGTGTGTGTGTGTGTGTGTGTAATATTCCTGCATATTCACTAGTGAAGAAGGGATCGGTCGTTCAGGAGAGTCAGTCAATGCATTCCCAACAAGTTGTCATCCCAAAAGAATTCTAATGAATAAACATGAACAGAGGTGAGCCAGGGTACAATAATACCCCTCCCCACCACCTGCACCACCCACCAACACCACCACCACCCCACCACCACCTGCACCACCCACCAATACCACCCCCACCACCCACCACCACCCCACCCCACCACCCACCACCCACCAACACCACCCACCACCACCCACCCCACCACCCACCACCCACCAACACCACCTCACCACCACCACCCCACCACCCACAACCACCCCACCCCCACCACCCACCAACACCACCCCCACCACCACCACCACCACCCCACCCCCACCACCCACCCCACCCCCACCACCCCACCCCCACCACCTGCACCACCACCACCACCATCAACGCCACCATTACCATCACTCACCCACTGAAAACTTCGCCTTAACATATGCTCGTCTTAATCACTCCTTCACTCTTCATCATTGTGATTATTTTATACATAGGATGAATAATGAGAATCACAGCATTATGTAAATACTCTCCGATTCACCTTAAGGAACCAGAAAGTAATATGGGTGATGTATAAAGATAATTTGTTCTACATTATTCATGAGTTAGATAGTTTTACACAGTTAATCGTCCTGTGTGTGAGAGCGAGAGAGAGAGAGAGAGAGAGAGAGAGAGAGAGAGAGAGAGAGAGAGAGAGAGAGAGAGAGAGACGCCACTCACAAGTAACAAGATCGCCGAAGTTTTCCTCAAGTTACTTTTCTGAATTGTAGAAAACCGAGGAAAACAGCAGGCAAAGAAAAAAATAAATTGTTACGAACCCCTCCACCAATTGTCATGATCTACCTACCCAGCACTACGAACCACGCCATCTATTGTCCTGATCTACCTACCCAGCACCACGAGCAACGCCATCTAGGGACGAGACAAGAGTATGACTCGTCTTAGTTACCACTCCGGGGTTTCCCTTCTCCATATCCTGGTTGTTGCGTCACTTCCTCCAAGTCTTCTTTGTCAGCTCGAGTTCGAGGAGAGTTGACTTCACTCTGGGAAGTGACCACAGGATCACCTATCCTGGAAACCTACGGCACAGTGACTACCTTCCGTCTTCTACAATACTCAGCCTTGCTCGTCAGTCATCTCAGCTCCGCACTTAAGTATTTGTAATCTTATATTGCCTCCCCCACGTCCACTTGCTTCAAATTATTGTATGTTGTATAAATATGTATATACTGTTAATGTTTAGGTTAAGTATGGTTAAGGGTAAATTATAGATAGCTGAATATTTTGTTAGGAATTTATGGTACTTTATTATACACAACAAAAACTCGCATCCTTTGTCTACCCTTTTATAGTCCGATTGTCTTTGTTTTGTTTTTGTTGTTGCCTGTTGGGATCTGGGTAGACTTTTAACTATATTCTAAATCCCCAACTCGTAACAAAATAAAGAAGGAGGTATGGAAGAACAAGAAGAAGAGGAAGCAGAAAACACACACACACACACACACACACGCACACGAAACAAGAAGAACAATGAAGAACAAGAACAGGAGGAGTAAGAAACAGCATGAAACGTAAACACTAAGGTCCATTTTTTTTCATAAGTAAATCACACATCCTGAGGGTAGTGGTAGTGGTAGTTGGTGATAGAACATAAGAACATAAGAACATAAGAAAATAAGGAGTCTGCAATAGGCCGGTTGGCCTGTGCATGTCAGCTCCTGTCGAGAGTTATTACCACTCTCTATCATCCATGAATCTATCTAGCCTCCTTTTGAAACTTTCCAGAGTTCCCGCACTTACTACAAAGTTGCTAAGCTTGTTCCTCTCGTCCACCACCCTATTTGTGAACCAGTTTCTTCCTATCTCCCTCCTAAACCTAAACTTATCCAACTTGAATCCGTTGCTCCGAGTCCTATCCTGCTCGGATATTATAAGAACTTTATCTATAGCCCCTTTATTGATTCCTTTCACCCACTTAAATATTTCTATCATATCTCCCCGCACTCTTCGTCTTTCTAGGGAATGCAAGTTAAGTTTCTTTAACCTATCCTGATATGGAAGGTTTCCAAGTCCCTGAATCATTTTTGTCATTCTTCGCTGCACCGACTCTAGTGAATTATATCCATTCTATAATAGGGGCACCAGAACTGAACCGCATAATCGAGGTGCGGCCTGACTAGCACAAGATATAGTTGCAATAAGACCTCTGCACTCTTGTTACTTACACTTCTAGATATAAAACCCAATACTCTGTTTGCCTTATTTCGAACATTAACGCACTGTTTTCTAGGCCGTAGGTCCAGGCTTACAAGTACCCCTAGGTCTCTTTCACAAGTCGAATAAGGTGGAACTGGTGGTATTAGTGGTGATAGTAGTGGTGATAGTGATGGTGGTTAGGGTGTGTCATAGTAGGGAAGATCAGCTAAAACTAATGGCCCATCACCTTTTTGGTAGATTTTAGTGTATATAAACAGAAAATAATTTCAGTTTCAATATTTTGCAACCATTTGCTAGGTAAATTTTAGCGTGAAATTTATCGAAAATCTAACGTACAGCTGCATTAGTGCATTACAATTAAATAGTGAACATTGCTTTCTGACTTCATTCTTTAACAACCCAACTAACAATATTTTTTCTGTTTCAGATTCTGATGCATTTATAAGTTGATAACATTTGCGATGGCTGCTTGTGTCAGGACGAGGAACCAAAAATCCAGCCATCTCAGTCACTATCTTGGGTCTGGGAGAGAGCTCCTGAAGTCGGATGTTGCCTACATTGAGAGATGCTTTGAGATACGGTGTTTTAATCAGGCAAATCAGTGAAAAGAACCAAAGAACTTACACAAACAAAGACATTGCCAGTGATATGACCAAAGCTGTCTTGGCACAGTACACTCTGGCTAACGCTCAGTTCAAGCCTCCAGTCATAACAAGTCAGAAGAAGATTAGTGAGAGACTGCTAGCCAGTTGGGAAAAGGCAAGAGATATCTCTCTTGGGAAAGGAAAACTTGCAGTTAAGGACAGCTTTGCCAAGCAGCTGGACCAGTTATTTGACATAATTACTTGCAAGTGCCCAATTGTTCTCTGTCCTGAGTTTGGATGCGATCGTGACTGTAAATCCGAGGCCCACATCTCTTGTATTTGCAAGCGTGAACTGAAGATTCCTGTGATCGAACTGGCATTTGTCAAAGCACAGAGAGAGAAGACTGGCAGTATAGGGGCTCTCATGATTTCTAGCCAAGATATTCCGGAGTCCCAGAGACAGGAGGCTGCCACAGAGAGACAGAAGAGGAGAAGAGTTGCCGAGGAAAAGAGACTTGAGAAGGCCCAGGGTGAGGTAAAAAAGGCCGATGATTGGAGTCAAACTGATTCAGAGTTTAATGACTTCCCCATGGCTGATCCGAGTGCTGACCAGGAGAATGGTGACTTTGTCCCTAACCCAGAAAATAATGATCCCAAACCTTCCAGGCATAAGATTCGAAATAGGAAAGA
>NW_024715722.1:25000-65000 GCF_018991925.1 Homarus americanus | reverse complement strand
AGATGCTCAGGTGTAATAAGGTGCCAAAACAACCAACTAGCCTAGCCCAACTCGCCCCAGGCCTAGCCTAACCTAACCCAAACTAAACCCTAACCTAACCCGACTAAACCTAACTAACTGCTTAACCTAAACGGAATACGGCTAACTTCAAGCAAAACCTGACTAACCCGATCAAACCTAACTAACCCAACCTAACCTAACCTAACTTAAAGGTAAATAAAATAATTGTTAAAGCTGAGAGGTCAGGGGCCGCCCGTCTGTATGTCCAGGGGGTCAGGGACTTTTGGTGTTTCACTGTGATGTGCCAAACACTCAGACAGCAGACCCAACTAGGCAGACATGGCACCATAACGAAGCAGACAAACACCATAGCAAGCCAAGGCAAACGCCACTCAGACAAGTAGGCAAATACCTAACAACGACAAACAGCAGACAAAAAGTAGACAAATACCCTGGCAAGCAGACAAACACTCAGACAAGTGGGCAAATGTATAGCAAGCAGACAAGAAAAGCAAATTTCCAGAGCCAGCACTTTGTAGAATAAAATTGACACTGTGTTTGAAGGTCTTGCAGTAAGGGTACGATGATAATGATGATGATGACCAATGACCTGACAATGATGTCGTATGATATTATTAATCGTGATGATGATAGCTGAAATGATGTGAAGTATTATTGATATTGCTGATGATATTGATATTATTGTCATCCTAAGGGTAGTTTCTGAGATCTCAAACTATAAGGAGCCGTATGATTAACGTGACACGAGAGGGATGTTATACCAAAAACACGAGCGTCACATACCCCACTATCAGGCCTGTAACATAAAACACACACATTCTCTCTCTCTCTCTCCCAATCACCTGTTGTCTGCATTAAACCAGACTGCCGTGACCTTTGAATTCCTCTGCCAGCAGTCTCTCAAGCAGTGTATCCTACCTCTGCCTCTCTTCTTTCACTCCTCCTCCTCCTCCTCTCCTCTCCTCCTCCCTCCTCCTCCTCCCCCCTCCTCCTCCCCTCCTCCTCCTCCTCCTCTCCTCCTCCTCCTCCCTCCTCTCCTCCTCCCTCCCTCCTCCTCCTCCTCCTCCTCCTCCTCTCCTCTCCTCCTCCTCCTCTCCTCCTCCCCTCCCTGCTCCTCCTGCTTTCCTCCTCCTCCTCACTCACCTCCTCCTCCTCCCCTCCTCCTCCACCAACTCTCTCCCTCCTCCTCCTCCTCCTCCTCTCCTCCTCCTCCTCCACCACACCAGCTTTCTCACTCCTCCTCCTCCCACCACCACCAACTCCTCCTCCTCCTCCTCCTCCTCCTCCTCTCTCCCTCCTCCCTCCTCCCTCCTCTCCTCCTCCTCCTCCTGCTCCTCCTCCTCCTCCTCATCACCTCCTCCTCCCTCCACCACCACCAACTCCTCCTCCTCCTCCTCCTTACTACTGTGCTCCCCAACGACAGATAAAATTAATCGTGATATTTCACGTGAACAGCTTCGTCGTTAGATATCCATCTAATAATAATAATTCCCTCCTCTCGTAGCCTTGGAGGAGTCGTGCTGGTCTGAAGTGGAAGAATGTGAGCTGAGGTCAGGTCTTTGAGGCCCTCTCGCATTTAGGTTTCTCTCAGATTATCGGTACTCATGTGGAAATACTTATGTTATTAGTAGTACTGTATGTATGTATGTGACCTGCGGGGTGTGCCAATAGTCAACATACTCGCCTCGCAAACCGGGTGGACCAGGTTTCGATCCTCGGGCAGTGAAACTATGGGTAGTTCTTTACGTCGTTTGCCTCTATTTTACCCAGCAGTAGTGGGGACCTGGATCGTTAATCGGTTGCGGATCGTATTCCGGGGTAATGGTTAGCCACTGCAGTTGGCGAGCTGTTGGTCTTCCTTGACACTGGGTCATGCAGCTCGTTAACTCAGAGTGTGGGATTTGTTGTGTTGGCGACCTTTCTACACCTTAACAAATTCACTCGGTGGCCCAGGCCGGCCGCGCCTACGAGGGCAACCATAATTATGTATGAGAGCATCATCCGTAACCAATATCTCATTTAGGCAGGTGACGACCACCACCACCATCACTATTACAACTACTACAGCCTACCTCCTACCTACTACATACAGCCACTACGCTACTACCACCATCACTTTACCATCACCACTAACATCACCACTACCACCTACCTTACCACTACTCTGCATCACTACCTACCATCTACTGCTACCATCCATTTGCCACCATCACTACTATTGCACTGCCACTATACCACCATCACCACCATCACCACTACCGCCACGCCATCTCTGCCGCTACTGCAGCTACCGCCACCATCTCTTTCCCGCAACTACTGCCACTGCTATCACTACTGCTACTACAACCACCACCATCACTATTCCCAACTGCCACCACCACCATCACTACTACTACATACCACTACTTCACTTTACTAACTCACTACCACTATGTGGCTACCACCATCACTACCACCATCACCGCCTGCCACTACCACCACCACCACTACCGCCATTACTGCCTGCCATCACTACAACCATCACACTACAACTACCGCCACTACATCTTCTACCACCATCACTACCATCACCTACTACCCGCTTCATTTCCAACATCACTACCCTTCTCCACTACCGCCACCACCTGTATCACTACCACTTCCTCCGTTGCATCACACCACTTCCTCCACTACCACCACCGCCAACATCACCACCGCGGTACCATTACATCACCATCACTTCCTCACCTACCACCACCACCACCATCATCTTCTGCCTCACTACCACCATCTCAACATGCTACCACTTCCTCCGCCTCCAACTTCACCACCATCTCTCCACTTCCACTACCACCACCACCAACATCGCACTTCCTCCCACCTGATCACCACTTCCTCCACACTACCACCACCAACAACATCACCCACTTCCTCCACCAACATCCACCCTTCTCCTCCCTACCACCACCACCACTGCATCTACCACTTCCTCCACTACCACCACCTGTTATCACCAGCATTTTCCTCCCACCAACACCACCACCAACATCACCACCTTCCTCCTACCATCACCATCCACTTCCTCACTACCACCACCAACATCACCACCACTTCCTACCTACCACCACACCAGCATCACCACCACTTCCTCCACCAGCTTCACCCAGCCAATGGGATTAGCACTAAACAGTAACACCCCATACACGACGCTTCAGTTGGAGGTTCCCGCCTGCAATTAGCTCCCCAATCACCCTTGCTGGCCTCTGATGACGTCACTAACATCGCTCATGGTTGGTTTATCCTCCTCCTCTCCCCCCCCCCTCACTTGGTTGGCTTCTTGTGTGGTTGATTGGTGGTGGGGTGTCTGTCGTCAATCGGGAATCAGTGGGCTTTGTGTAGGGAGGCAGCCTAGATTGGTGTGTGTGTGGTTGTTTGTGTGTGTGTGTGTGTTGTTGTTGTATTAATAACATCTCAAAACAAACATTGAAGAGGATTTATTAGGTACGGCCTCTCCTCCTCTGTCCTTCGGGTCTGGTTCAACCCATGGCACCTCAATCGACCCAGCTGTTATGGGTACTGAACCTCTTTTAACGGCAGGTAAATAGAACCGCTTATAATGACGGGTAGTTAATAACCTTTCATTCTCACCAGGTAAATTTCACCACCTCAAACGGTATTGTTCAGGGTGTAACAAACGACCTGTGCTGGCGATGCCAGATAGCGATGCTCCGTGTTACATCTGTAACGGGTGTTTTATGTTGTATCGAAAAACGTTAGATTATTTCTGTAGCGGTTTATGACTTAAGTGGGTTGGTGATAGTTGTGGTGTGTTCAGAAACTTGGGTGTGGTTTATGTCTCAGAGGAAAGCTAAGAACATTGCCGGGCAGAAAAGAGATAGAAAAATCAAATAGAGGAATACATTTTACGGATAAGGAGAAAGAGACATATGCAGATGAAACAATGGAGCAGGTACAAGGAAGATGTGCTGTACGTGGACGGAGACGCAGATAAACAAAATACAATTTCATATATATATATATATATATATATATATATATATATATATATATATATATATATATATATTATATTTGTATCAATGTTTATGACAGTGTATTGGCTATTTGTATATACATATTGATGTAAGTGGCTAAAACAACTATCTGTGTCACTGTGAGCTATTATGATGAGCCATGGGTGTGTATTATTGGTGAGGATCCATTGGTCACGTAAAATTTCGAGGGCATATCTGACCCCACCTGCACAGATAGTTGTTTTTAGCTGCTGTATGTATGTAATAATAATAATATGCGGTTTATTAATAGAGTTGCAGCGGTGGCAAAATATACAGACTTCATTTGATTTAGACATAGTATAATATGCGTTGAATCATTTACAGGGCTGTACAGTATAAATCAGGAGTTGTTTTTATTTTAACAATGATGGGATGGTTGCTTGTATCTATCGGTGCAGGCTCTTATGGGTGAATTCGTATGTGGCGGACTTTGCTGGTTGGTGGGGAGGTACGGGAAGGGTTGGCGATGACGAGGTGGTTCGGATGATAAACCTTTCCGGTATTGGTGGTGGAGGTCATAACATTTCCAGGGTGGAGAGAGCGTTGGTGTAGCCGAGGTGATTCTGCGCCGAGCATGTTGCGGGCCCTTTCTGTACCTTCTCTAGCTGACGTTGTTGGGTGGGTTGAAGACGACCAGGCTGGTGACATACGTTAGTTTTGGGAGAATAAAGGCGTTGTAGATGGACTCAGCTCTGGCGTTGTTGTCTGAGTGGCTAAGTCTTCGTAGCGGTAGGGAACGGTACAGGCTGCTTGATGTATAGCGCATTTATATATGTTATGTTGTGGCTCAGAAGGTCGGATAAGAGAGTATCCAGGCTACCTCTAGCTACAGTATCCACTCTCTCCCTCATCCGGCCATGTCAGGGATGTATGCTGAGTAAAACAAGTATCAATTGTTTTTTCTTCTAGATGCTGTCAGATATTTCTCATGTTTTAATATTAGAAATTGTGTTTGTTTGTAGTGTGTTTGTTTGTGTGTTTTTGATGGATGTTTATGTTTGAAAGTTCTTCTGTTTTACATGTATAAGTGTACTTTCTATTAATCTCTATAAACTAATACGCTGCTGTGCTGTGTTTGAAGCTGATTGATTGGGTGTATAATAAAAATAATAATAGAGTTAATAATAATAATAATAATAATATAATTGTGATAATTAACGACAACAAC
This sequence comes from Homarus americanus, assembly GCF_018991925.1. Classification (NCBI taxonomy): domain Eukaryota; kingdom Metazoa; phylum Arthropoda; class Malacostraca; order Decapoda; family Nephropidae; genus Homarus; species Homarus americanus. The sequence goes on along the minus strand of NW_024715722.1, from coordinate 59,756 downwards.
AACAACAACAACAACAACAATAATAATGATAATAATAATAATAATAATATAGTAAACACGACTAAGCGGTAAACAACAAATATAAACAAGACAAAACAACAAACAACACAGATAAACAATAACAGGGACTGGTAGGAGGGTCATCCTGGGGTCGCCAGCTTCATCGTGGCGGAGAAATCCTCCAATAATCATGGTCTCTCCTGGTAAATGCAGAATAAACACTCTTACGCTATTGATGCACGTCACAGCGGTTGGGGGTCATCTGTATCTGATTGATTGATTTGGAGACGAGTTGCTGGGTTTTAAAGCTGTTGTTGTTTTCTTGTACTTTGCACCGTCTGTGATTTTGGTGTGTATTGATGATTATTGATGACAATGTGTGTGATGATGATGTGTGATGATGTGTGTGTGTGTGTGTGTGAGTGTGTGTGTGTGGTGTGTGTGTGTATGTGTGTGTATGGCAGCAAGTGTGTGTGTGTGTGTGTGTGTGTGGTGTGTGTGTGTGTTGTGTGTGTTGTGTGTGTGGTGTGGTGGGTTGAGGTGGATGAGGTGTTGATAACTTGGGTTATTTTGTTGAGAGGTGATTATTGTATTATTATTATTATTATTATTATTATTATTATTATTATTATTGTGTTATTATTATTATTATTGTTATTATTATTATTATTATTATTATTATTATTTTATTAATATTATTTCATTATTATTATTATTATTGTTATTATTATCATTATGGATATTTACTTGGTGGTTAAGCACTAAATACTCTTTCGAAATGAGATGAAGTTGTGCAGATATGGGTCTTTTTTTTTTTTTTTTTTTTTTTTTTTTTTTTTTTTTTTTTTTTTTTTTCTCTCTCTCATATGAATCTGTATTCCAGATTGGGCGACATTCCATCCCCAACCGCTGTGGTCGACCAATAAGGGCAAGTGTTTATTCTGCATTTACCAGGAGAGACCATGATTGGTTGATGTGATTTCCTCCGCCAATGTGATTTAGGCTGGCGACCCAGATGACCCCCCCCCTACCATTAGTCCCTTGTTTATTGTTTATCTGTGTTGTTTGTTGTTTTGTCTTGTTTATATTTTGTTGTTTACTGTTTGTTGCGTTTATTAGTATTATTATTATTCGTGAAGCAAATCATTAAAAACCTAACCTAACCTAACCTAAGCTATCCTAACCTAACCTAAGCTAACCTAACCTAACCTTACCTAAGCTAACCTAACCTTACCTAAGCTAAACTAACCTGACGACACTAGGGCACTAAAGAACAGCAACACGGGTCTAAGGTTATGTTGTGATAAGTGTTTATGCTAATATTTAATGTGTCTTGTTTATATCAGTGTTGCTGTGTCACTCATTGTTTCTCCATTGTTATTCAGGATGAGGAACCGCCTGCAGAAGCCCTGAAGAGATGGTAGAGTATTATTTTTTTCACCACTATAAATTCAGTTTTGTTTTTATTTTTATTTATTTTGTTTGCAGTAAATTCTCGTTATTCTTCATATTGAGTTTTGAGTTCGCTCGTAGGTAAATAAATTCTCCGTGACATTTATAGGGAGAGGTGAGAATGCCTGTCTTCTGTTGTTGGCGGAGTTTTTGGTCTGGTCCATGTTCCTTCCTTCGTTACATCCCCCCCCTCCCTCATCCTCTTCCACCCCTATCCCATCCACTCTCATCCTGTTCTTCCCACCCCTCCATCACCTCTCTCTGCCCTATTACCCCTTCCCATCCCCTTCCCTCATTTCCACTCCCTCCACCTTCCGATCCTCCCTCACCCTTCCGATCCCTCCCCACCCTTCCGATCCCCTCCCCTTCCCCTTCCCCTCCCCTCCCTCCCTCCTCCTCCCTCCCCCTCCCCCTCCCCTCCCCTCCCATCCCTGAGACTATAATAAACACGATTTGGGGTCTGAAGGCTGAAGCTGCTGCTGGCTTGTACAGATAACACCAAGGTGGCAGTCCACGGTGTAGGAGGGGCGGTCGGTGGGATGGGGTCAGTCCGTGTTGGGACGGATGACACACACACACACACACACACACACACACACACACACACACACACCACACACACACACACACACACACACACACACACACACACACACACACACACACACACACAGTAGGCAATGTCCTCTCCCGGTGTTGTCATGTTGGTTGTGGTATCTCCCGAGGCATCATCGTGTACAGTAAAAGACGAACAACACCATATTGTCTGTTAGGGAAAGGTGTGTGTGTGGTGTGTGTGTGTGTGTTTCTAGGATGATACTGAAAGAGTGCCTCACTACTATAATCACCATCCTATACCACCGTCGCTGCCATTACCCTACCACCCACCACCACCACACACCACAACAGTTGAGGGGAGAGCTGGTAGAAGTATTCAACAGTACAGACTTTGCTCTCTCTCTCTCTCTCTCTCTCATCATTTATAAGACAAGGCTAACACGCTCACTACACCTCTCGTTCACCACCTGTGTTCAACGTGTCTTTGTTCTGCACCACAGCCAAAATTGTCTCTCTGTCTGGGGAATCGTGTAGACCAGGTACTGTGAGTTGGCGGCCGGTGTTGATAGCTTTCAGGTGTACCTGTCTGGTGTGTGTGTTTGTGTGTGTGTGTGTTGTGTGTGTGTGTGTGTGTGTGTGTGTGTGTCGAGTCATTGATCACACCTCAGTCGTCCCAGATAAAAGCTACGGTGACGGCGTGTGTGTGGCTAAGAAAACATTACTTGTAAACTATAAACAACTGTAACTTTGTTGAAAACTATTTTGTAAACAAACGTCGGGTCGTCCTCCTCCTCCTGCCCTCCCTCGTGGTCAACCTGCTGCTGGCTCTAGTCTCTCTCTCTCTCTCTCTCTCTCTCTCTCTCTCTCTCTGTCTCTCTCTCTGTTTACTCTTGATTTTCTCCCTCGATCTGTCTGGCTCGCTCTCTGTGTGTGGAGAAAATCAAGAAAGTTTCAAGGGAAAAAATATTGTGGGGAAAAATCACGAAATTTGGGGTAAATTGTACCATGGGTGAAATTCTTTGAAATGTAGCGAAAAATGTACATGGGGAAAATGAAGGAAAATGTATACAATTAGGAAAAATTCGGGAAAATATATGAATAGGAAAAACATGAAGTTAGGGAAAAATTACAAGTTTATAGAAAATTTTGTTATTATAGAGGAAAATCAGCAAAATTTAGACGTGGGGCAGTGAAAGAACTGAGTAGGGAGAAAATCGGGAGGAGGAGATGAGGTGAAATATATCCTAGGGAAGGATTAGGGGAACTTTAAGGGAATACGATCATCTGGACAGACTAAAAACATCTGATGTGGCGAAATTAAAGTGGAAGCTTGGGAATTTGGCGAACAGGGGGTATAATGGCGAGGATGAGAATGTAGAAAGGGAAGATAATGGCGAATAATGGTATTAAAATGAAGAAAGGAAAGATTTGGCGATAGAAGAGAGATTAGAATGAAGATAACAATGAAGAAAGAGAATTACAATGAAGAAAGGTGAAGTTAACTTGATGACGAGAATATGACATGAAAAATATCCAGTGATTACAGACAGACTAGTTGTTGTTACTACCTGGGGGGTGAGCAGAGAGGAGATGAGAAAGGAAAAAAGAGGGAGAGGGAGGGACAGATTTGATGGGAGAGGAAAGAGATGATAGGGGAAGAAAGGGAAATGAGAGAGGAATATGAGAGAGAAAGGGGAGATGGAGGAGGGGAGGGATGATAGAGAGGAGATGAAACCCAGGTATGATAATTAAGTAGTAAGGTAAACAGGTGTATTATACTCAGGTAATTGCATAAATTAATTAAAAAAGGTGAACTGATGAACCTTAATAATGTAGAAAATATATTAACAGGTAAATAAGAACATGGAGGAGAAGGTGTGTGTGTGTGTGTGTGTGTGTGTGTGTGTGTGTGTGTGTGTGTGTGTGTGTGTGTGTGTGTGTGGCAATATTCTCAATTGCCTCGTGTACTAGTTATATAATACAAATGAGCTCCAGCCAAGACGAGACTCCTATTGCCACTTACCTTCGTTCCACCTCTCTGCCACTTTCCCTGCCACTACCCCCCTCATACCACTACTCCCTACCCCCATGCCACTTTCCACCACTCACTAACCCTTACTACTTACCCCACTTCACCCACCCCTGCCACTAACCCTTTACTACTCACCCCCTTCTCCTGTCTCCACACTTTTCTCCATGCCACTACCCCCACCCAATAACCTCACCACTTAACCACTTACATCCTGCCACTACCCCCACACCACTTTCCCCCACCCACTAACCATAAACCACTACCCCATGCCACTTTTCCCACCCACTTACCCCCCCTACCCCCACTCACTAACCCCTACCACTTACCCCTGCCACTTCACCCCACCCATAACCCTTTACCACTTCAATCCCTCTCAACCTGGGAATAACACGCACTGCCACACCGAGCGACTTATCTAACAGGGTGACGGAGGTGTTTACATGCCGTGTGATTTTTGTTTCAACGCTGTTTAGTACTCAGGGAGCAGGGAGACGGAGAGATAGGGAGAGATAAGAGAGAAGGAGAGGAAGAAGGAGGAAGAAGGAAGGAAGAGAGAGAGAGAGGGGGGGGGGGGGGGGGGGAAGTCATACAGAGAGAGAGGAGGGAGGGGAAGACGAAATCAAAGTGAGAGAGGGAGGAGGAGGAAATCAAAAGAGAGATAGAGAGAGAGAGAAGGAGGAAGTCAGACAGAGAAGGAGATAGAGAAAGAGAGGGGGAAGAAGGAAGTCATAGAGAAAGAAAGTCAGAGAGAGAGAGAAAAGGAGGAAGTCAGGCAGAGAGAGGCTGTTTACCTCGAACACGACAAGAGAATCAACACCTTTATCTCAGCCACTGATCTCTCTCTGATCACCCAATACCTGTCACCTCGATATAACGGACTTCTATCTATATAATCCGTTAGATGGGGCTTAATCTAACGGACCTCGATATAACGGACTTCTATCTATATAATCCGTTAGATGGGGATCATATCTAATGGACCCTCGATATAACGGACTTCTATCTACATAATCCGTTAGATGGGGCTCATATCTAACGGACCCTCGATATAACAGACTTATCTATATAATCCGTTAGATGGGGATCATATCTAACGGACCTCGATATAACGGACTTATCTATATAATCCGTTAGATGGGCTCATATCTAACGGACCTCGATATAACGGATTTCTATTCATATAATCCGTTAGATGAGGATCATATCTAACGGACCCTCGATATAACGGACTTTCATCACTATTAGTTCGTTATATGGAGGTTTTACCAGTAATATTATAAACCGGAATTAATTTAAATATCTACATAAAACATCCTCCCCCCACATACACTGGCGAACCTCTGCCTGGCGAACGAACGAACATAAACCTGGTGGGAACGATTGAGCTCTTTCATCAGGCAGCCGGAGACAGTAAGGATGGAATTCTATCTACTAACCACGATACTCAAACCAATATAATATGGAACTATGGGACTATGGTCGACCACTTTGACAGTCGGGCATCTGAGAGAAACGGGGGTGGAGGGGGAGGGGGAGGTGGTTTAGAAAGACAGATTGATAGATAGTTCGGTAGACAGATAGATAGTTCGGTAGACAGATAGATAGACAGGAAGGCAGGATTTTTGGATGGCCGAGACCAGATAAATTTCCTGTCGAATATTATTATTTTATTTCCGAAAAGGTTTGAATAGGAGAGAGAGGGGGGGGGGGGGTGTATGGGAGCCAGAGAATATGGATTCTATAAAACGTCGAGGATCCTATAGGACGCCTGGGATCCTATAGACGCCCAGGATCTTATACAACGTCGAGGATCCTATAGACGCCCAGGATCCTAGACGCCCAGGATCTTTATAAAAGTCGAGGATCCTATAGACGCCCAGGATCTTATACAACGTCGAGGATCCTATAGACGCCCAGGATCCTATAGACGTCCAGGATCCTATAGACGCCCAGGATCCTATAGACGCCCAGGATCTTATACAACGTCGAGGATCCTATAGACGCCCAGGATCCTATAGACGTCCAGGATCATACAACGTCGAGGATCCTATAGACGCCCAGGATCCTATAGACGTCCAGATCCTATAGACGCCCAGGATCCTATAGACGCCCGGGATCTTATACAACGTCGAGGATCCTATAGACGCCCAGATCCTATAGACGTCCAGGATCTATAGACGCCAGGATCCTATAGACGCCAGGATCCTATAGACGCCCAGGATCCTATAGACGCCCAGGATCCTATAGACGCCCAGGATCCTACACGTCCAGGATCCTATGGACGCCGAGGATCCTATAGACGCCCAGGATCCTATAGACGCCCAGGATCCTATAGACGCAGGATCCTGAGACGCCAAGGATCCTATAGACGTCCGGATCCTATAGACGACCAGGATCCTATGGACGCCCAGATCTATGGACGCCCAGGATCCTATACACGTCCAGGATCCGGACGCCGAGGATCCTATAGACGCCCAAGATCCTATAGACGCCCAGATCTATAGACGTCCAGGATCCTATAGACGCCCAGGATCCTATAGACGCCCAGGATCCCTATAGACGCCCAGGATCCTATAGACACCCAGAATCCTATAGACGCCCAGGATCCCATAGACGCCCAGGATCCTAAGACGCCCAGGATCCTATAGATGCCCAGGATCCTGACGTCCAGATCCTATAGATGCCCAGGATCCCATAGACGCCCAGGATCCTATAGACGCCCAGGATCCTATAGGACGTCCAGGATCCTCAGATGCCCAGGATCCTATAAATGCCCAGGATCCTATAGATGCCCAGGATCCTAGAGGCCCAGGATCCTAGGACGCCCAGGATCCTATAGACGCCCAGATCCTATAGACGTCCAGATCCTATAGATGCCCAGGATCCTATAGACGCCCAGGATCCATAGACACCAGAACTTATAGACGCAGGATCCTATAGACGCCCATCCTATAGACGCCTAGGATCCTATAGACGCCCAGGATCCTATATGACGTCCAGGATCCTATAGATGCCCAGGATCCATAGACGCCCAGATCCTATAGACGTCCAGATCCTATAGACGCCCAGGATCCTATAGACGCCCAGGATCCTATAGACGCCCAGGATCCTATAGACGTCCGGGATCCTAGACGCCCAGGATCCTATAGACGCCCAGATCCTATAGACACCCAGGATCCTATAGACGCCCAGGATCCTATAGACGCCCAGGATCCTAGTGGTGATCCTATAGACGCCCAGGACCTATAGACGCCCGGATCCTATAGAGCCAGGATCCTATGATGCCCAGGATCCTAGACGCCCAGGATCCTATAGATGCCCAGGATCCTATAGATGCCAGGATCCTATAGACGTCCAGGATCCTATAGACGTCCAGATCCTATAGACGCCCAGGATCCTATAGACGCCCAGGATCCTATAGACGCCCAGGATCCTATAGACGCCCAGGATCCTATGATGCCCAGGATCCTACAGACGTCCAGGATCCTATAGATGCCAGGATCCTATAGACGCCCAGGATCCTATAGATGCCCAGGATCCCAGAGACCCAGATCCCAGACGCCCAGGATCCTATAGACGTCAGGATCCTAGGACGCCCAGGATCCTATAGACGTCCAGGATCCATAGATGCCCAGGACCTATAGACGCCTGGGATCCTATAGACGTCCAGGATCCATAGACGCCCAGGATCCTATAGACGCCCAGGATCCTATAGACGCCCAGGATCCTAAGTAGACGTCCAGGATCCTATAGATGCCCAGGATCCTATAGACGCCAGGATCCTAGACACCCAGAATCCTATAGACGCCCAGGATCCTATAGACGCCCAGGATCCTATAGATGCCCAAGATCCTATAGACGCCCAGGATCCTATAGATGCAGGATCCTATAGACGTCCAGGATCCTAAGACCAGATCCTATAGACGTCCAGGATCCTATAGATGCCCAGGATCCTAGACGCCCAGGATCCTAAGACACCCAGAACCTATAGACGCCCAGGATCCTATAGACGCCCAGGATCCTATAGACGCCCAGGGATCCTAGACGCCCAGGGATCCTATAGACGTCCGGATCCTATAGACGCCCAGGATCCTATAGACGTCCAGGATCCTATAGGACGCCCAGGATCCTATAGACGCCCAGGATCCTATAGACGCCCGGGATCCCATAGACGTCCAGGATCCCAGATGCCCAGGATCCTGAGACGCCCAGATCCTATAGACACCCAGAATCCTATAGACGCCCAGGATCCTATAGACGCCCAGGATCCTATAGATGCCCAGGATCCTATAGACGCCCAGGATCCTATAGATGCCCAGGATCCTATAGACGTCCAGGATCCTATAGACGCCCAGGATCCTATAGACGCCCAGGATCCTATAGACGCCCAGGATCCTATAGACGCCCAGGATCCTAGACGCCCAGGATCCTATAGACGCCCGGACGTTCATCCATTATTCCTAAAGTTTCTTGGCTCGATTTTATCAGAAAGACGTCATCGTAAATTACCTTCCTCCGTTATTTGTCCAAACATCCTTCTCTTTATCTCTCTCTCTGTCTTTCTTTCTTTCTTTATCTCTTGTTCATTTTTCTGCTTGCTCTCTCTCTCTCTTCTCTTCTCTTCTTCTTCTTCTTCTCTGCTTTCCCTCCTCCGTCCGTCCACCTGACTAGAGACAGAGAAACAGTACAGTGGTCAGCCTCAATAAGCAATTAATTCATGGCAGTCAATGCTGAAAGTCTCTGTTGACAACCAACTGTGTGTAAGAGAGAGAGAGAGAGAGAGAGAGAGGAGAGAGGAGAGAGAGAGAGAGAGAATGAGAGAGATAGATAGATAGATAGATAGATAGATAGCCAGATAGATAGATAGACAACTAAACAGACAGGCAGCTAAATAGACAGACAGCTAGATAGAGACAGCTAAACAGACAGACAGACAGAGACAGCCAAACAGCCAAACAGACAGACAGACAGATAGATATGTTAGCCAACTCGCCTCCTCTCGCCCAACCATTCACAAAATTAATCTTGATTCCAAATTCAGCGCCAAACCTCAATATCTTGGCTGCTGGTGCTTCATCTCGCTTCACTTTGTCTCGTCTTGTTTCACCTTCTGTTTCGGCAATGTGTGGGTCCTGCTTCAGCTTGTGTTTCAGCTTGTTCCGTCCTGTTTCAGCTTGAGGTGACATTTTTCGTACTGTCTAAATGTGCCTATTGCAGACATTTTCCATCACACACCTACACCCTCTACACCCCCACACCTACACCCCAACACCCACACCCAACACCCCCACACCTACCCTCAACACACCTACCCCCCACACACCTACACCCCAACATCCCCACACACCCACACCCCACACCCCACACCCACACCCCACACCTCACCCCACACCTACACCCTCAACACCCCCACACCCTCCCCACACCCCCCACACACCCCACCCCAACACCCCCACCCCCACCACCCCCACCACCCCCTCCCCCACACACCCCCCACACACCCACCACCTACACCCCAACACCCCCACCTCAACACACACCTCAACCCCAACACCCTCAACACCCCCACACCCCCACACCCCACACACCCACCCCCACACACCACACACCCCACACCCACACCCCCCACACCACACCTCAACACCCACACACCCACACCCCCACACACCCCCAACACCCCACCCACCCCCAACACCCCCACACACCCACCCCAACACCCCCACACCCCCAACACCCCACACCTCCCCAACACCTCAACACCCCCCACAACACCCCACCCATTATACACCCCACCTACATCAACACTCCCACACATCCACACCCCCCACACCCCCACACCTACAACACCCCACACCTACACCTCAACACCCCACACACCTACACCCCCACACCCTCACCCCCCAACACCCCCACACCTACCCCACACCCCAACACACCCACACCCCAACACCCCCACCCCACACCCCACCACCTCAACACCCACCACCACACCCCACCCCCAACACCCCCACACCCACACCCCAACACCCCACACCCTACACCCCCACACCACACCCTCCACAACCCCACACCCAACACCCACACCCCCACACACACCCCCACACCTCAACACCCCCACACACCTCATCACACCCCCCACACCTCCCCAACACCCCCACACCTCACACCTCAACACCCCACAACACACCCACACCCCACACACACCCCTCTTTACACACCTACCTCAACACCCCCACAACACCCCAACACCCCCATGCACCCACACCTACACACCTGCCATGCACCCACACCCCAACACCTCCCCAACACCCAACCCCACACCTACACACCCCACACCCACTTACCCCAACACCCCACACACCTACAACACCCCACACACCTCACGCCCTCACACCCCACTCCCCAACACCCCCACACACCTACACCCCAACACCCCCACACCCCTCCTCCCCACCTACCCTCAACACCCCCACACACCTCACCCAACACCCCCCACACCTCAACACCCCACACACCTACCCTCAACACCCCCACACACCTACACTAACACCCCCCACACCTACACCCCAACACCCCCACACACCCACACCTCAACACCCCACACCCACACCTCAACACCCTCATCACACCTGCACCCAGCACCCCACCCCACCCCCACCCCACCCCCCACAACCCCCACACACCCCACCCCACACCCCCCACACCAAGAGGTATCATCAGTCCATCAATTTGAGGTCAAGTGACATGCCAGAAGCTTGTAATTTAAACCTGAAGTCAACAGAGTTACGGAAGGTCCCAGAAGGCCACCACCTGGCCACCTTCACCTGGCCTCCTCTGCACCTGGCCACCGTACACCTAACTCCATTCACCTCTCCCCACGTTCACCTGGCCACCTTCACTTGACCACACTTCCTAGCCCACATTCACCGACCATCTTCACTGGCCACCTCCACCTGACTTCGTTCACCTGGCCACCTTCACCTGGCCCTGGAGAAAAACCTGCGGGGTCACGAACAGGATAATGGCGGAACCAAATATTGGTTGGAGGTAACTCGCCCGGCTCGTGTTGTCCTCACTGCTCAGCTTAGGCGCCCGGAGTGGGAATGAGTGGGGAGTTGTTGGAGCAGAATTTCAAGATGAGTGAAGGGTTGGTTAGTAAAGTATTGGAGATGATGAGGTAGAATAGTGGGCTTGAATAGTGAAATGGTGAATGAGTGGTAGAATGGTCTGAATTGATGGTGGGGAGTTTGTTGAGATTGAGTGGGGTTATTTGAGATGATGGGGTGTGGATTGAGATAATGGTTGAGTGTGGAGTAGTATAGTTTAGGTCGGGGCAATATGGTTGATTTAGGTTAGTTAGGTTGGGTGGTGCTGTGTGATTTGGGTTGGTTTAGGCTAGGTCAGGTTGGGTTGGTTAGGTCAGGTATAGGTTGGTTTAGGTTGGGTCAGGTTAGTTTAGGTTAGTTGGTCAGTTCAGTGGGTTAATTTGGGCTAGGTCGGGTCAAGATATAGGTTAGTTTGGTTTAGGCTGTGATTGGGTGGTATAGGTTAGTTTAATAGTTAGGTCAGGTGGTTGAGGTCCTTGTATATGTTGAGTGAAGTTTGTTAGGGTGGGTCAGGTCATTATGGTTGGTCAGGACGACAGTTGATTTAGGTTGAATTAGGTTGGTGGTCAGGTTAGTATAGTTTAGGTCATGGCAATATAAGTTAGATTAGGTTGGTTTGGTTAGGTCAGGTCAGTATAGTTTAGGTCAGGGCAATATAGGTGTTTTAGCTTAGTTTAGGTTAGGTCAGGTCAGGTCAGTATAGTTTAGTTTAGGCTAGGTCAGGTCAGGTTAGTATAGGTTAGGTCAATATAAGTTAGATTAGGTTAGGTCAGATCAGTATAGGTTAGGTTAGGTTTTGTTGGTGATTTAGAGTTTTTCTAACCAATTGCAACAACAACAAAACAAAAATAACAAATAAACAACAACAACAACAATAAACAACGACAAGAATTAAACAACAACAACAACAACAACACGTAACTTTCAGGCTAAATCTCTTACCACTTGAATATTAATCAGAGTAATCATCCCTTGGCCGGCAGGTGAGACGAGAACCAACACATTAACTTGATCAGTTGAAGTGTCCCTTTTAACAGATTAATTATTTAGATATGCAAAGTTGTGTGAGTGATAATGGACGCTTTGTGATTACTGGGTGTGTGTGTGTGTGTGTGTGTGTGTGTGTGTGTGTGTGTGTGTGTGTGTGTGTGTGTGTGTGTGATCGTAAACTGCCGTATTGAAAAATGCACACACACACACACACACCCTTACTGTAGTGTCTACCCCCACCGACCACCGCTGGTTGCCACCAGGACTTAAATGACCCACCCTCCCCAGACTCTGCTATGGTGTTTGGGACAATGGATAACCCGGTATCCCTTGGACTGGAAGTGACTACGGTAGACGATGTGCAGAGCAAGTGATAATTACCTGGGACACCATCACCAAAGCCTACCACCACTTCTTTCCAGCCAAGACACTGAGGATCCACCTGATGATGTCCTTGTGGATTACAATCTGCATAAAAAGATCTATTGAGCAGCACAAGGCATACTACACCAACAACCGCCTGTACAAAAGTCTACGTAACTATGTTCATTTAGGAAACTGTTCAATAAGACTTATTATCCCAGGAAAGTGCACGGCCTCAAGCGAAGTCGGCATCGGTTAGTGGTACCTGCTGCAAAGATCTCTGTGGTCTCTAACCGTCAGCTCCCCACACTTCCTTTCATCTCTCACATTTACCTAGTGCGAGGAGGCAGCTGAGGTAATTAACAACCATTTGCCACTATATAGCGTCACACCTTACCCAGTCTTGACCTCACTCTCCTCCCGGCTTACTTCTACCTCCCCCTCCCCCTCCTCCCATTGTTCAACCATATGAAATCGCCAACAAACTCCTGAAATTTAAATCCAAACGCTCCATTTGACCCCACTGACCTCCCAATCAAAATATACAAGGAGTTTGCAGTCGAACTTACAATTCCTTCCCCCTCTGTTCTATATAATTAATGTACCTCAGACAAAGCAAATGCCCTCAATGAATGGAAACTGCATTTGTCACCCCATCCCCAAGGTCACCAATTTGGCCAGTCCCCTTAACGACCTCAGGCAGTTGCCATTACCCCATACCCAGTCTACTCTGTGAGGACTTTGTTTTGAGGGCATTTGCCAGAATCTATCAGTCAATTGATCCACAGCACTTGGCAATATGAGGATCTCTACGTCACACTGCTTAGTGAGCTTTCTGGATTTTCTGTAAAAACCTGCAGAAACGTAAGACACCACGGCTGCTGCCCTGTTGGACGTCAGATAGTTTTTGACCTTGTTGATCACTGCACTGTTATCAACAAGCGCCATTGTACTAGGGGCTGCCCACCAACCTGGCCCCCATGACTCACTGATTTCTTGAGTGACGTCGCCAGGCAGTGAGGTATCAGGGCTTGGTCTCCACATTCCAACACCTCACCTGCGGTGTTCCCCAGGGACCAAGATGGGACCACTGTGTTTCTCATCCTGATCAACGACGCTCTATCCGCTGGCTCTATCGGACCACTCCTCACAGGTGGAAGCATGTGATGACTGCACTGTGGGGCTCTTCAGGGACAACACCGCACCAGACTAGCCTTTATTGCTACAGCACCCTGGACAGGCTACAGGCATGGACTACAGAGAACAAGGTCACCATCAACCACACCAAAACCGTAGTTATGCACAACAATACCACTCACCACTCCAGTGCAAGCCCCAGCAGTCACAGGGTGCCCATCCTCCAGCTGGTGCAGTCTGCCAAACTCCTGGGTGTAACTATATAACAAACTGGACTGAAGGCCCATGTAAATAACACAGCCTCATACCGTCTTCCTCCTACGATGACTTAGGTCACTTTGGGACACCCACGCCAGAGCTGAGGACCATCTATTAACGCTTCTGACTCTCCCAAACTAACGTATGCCGTCACCAGCCTGGTCAGAGCTCCCTTCAACTCCACCCAACAACGTCGGCTAGAGAAGGTACAGAAAAGGGCTCTGGTAGAATCATGTCAAGTGCAGAATACCCGGCTACATCAAAGCTCTCCGCCACCCTGGAATGCCATCCCTCAGACCTCCACCACCAAGCAATGGAATGGTTTGGCAGCCAAGTAATGCACCACCTCGCCATCACCACCTCCCTGCCACCTGCAGCCCCCCCACCCAACTCAAGTAGTCCGCCACTACAACAAAATTCAGCCCATAAGAGCCTGCAACTGATATATAACAGCACCATCCCATCTATTGTTAAAATAATAAACAACTCCTGATTTGTGTGTACTGTACAGCCCTGTAAATGTATTGAATGTATATTATATCATTATGTCTAAATCAAATGTAAGTTCATATTTTTCACTGGCTGCAACTCTATTAATAAACCGTTTATTATTATTATTTATTATTACACACACACACACACACACACACACACACACACACACACACACACACACACACACACACACACACACACACACACACACACACGTCAATACCTCCCATTTCTATTCCTCTTCCCCAGGGTTAAGTGTAGTCTACTATGTTTACAAGTTCCAGGTAGTTGCCTCCAGTGACCAACCTACTTCCCTACTTCCTCCTCCCTCCTCCTCCCTCCCTCTCCCTCCCTCTCCCTCCTCCCTCCCCCCCCCCAATGACCTTTCGGCTCTAACCTCCCCTTTCACTGCACCACCATACCTCCATCTCCCTCCCACCTACCCTCCATCCACCTACCCTTCTCCTCACTTCCTCCTCCTCCTCCCACTCGCTTTCACAGTCTTCCAAATCCCTCCCCTCCCTCCCTCCTCCCTTCCACCCATCTGTTGTCTCATTTTCTCCTTTCCACCACACTTCTGTCTGCCCCACTTTCCCTCCCTCTCCTCTACCATCCCTCTTCACCTCCTCCATCCCTCCACCCCTTCTGTCACCTCCCACACACCCTCCACCACTCCCTCCACTGCCTCCGGAAATATTGCTGACGGCACTGAGTAAGCTCATAATATACTTCACTGAGAGGGAGAGAGAGAGAGGAGGGGGGGGGAGGAGGGCCCTCCCTGTGTTCTGGTCAGGATATTACAGGTCTCTTCAGGATCTGTTTTATGATCAAGGCTCACGGTAGGTCCTCTCTGCCTGTCTTTGTTTGTCTCTTTCTTTATCTCTTTATCTATCTATCTCTATTTATCCTTCCTTCCTTCTCTCTCTTTTTGTGAAAGTGTGTATGTATGTATGTATGTGTGCGTCATTTCTTCTGTCTGTGTCTGTCTGTCTGTCTCTCATTAGACTTTTATGACTAGTTGTATCATCTCTCAATGTCTCCTCCTTTGTGTTGAGAGACACCGAGAGACAGGAGACAGACAGACAGACAGACAGACCATACCAAGACCATGGTTATGCACATAAACCTCTCCTCCGACGTTGTCCCACCTCCTTCCATTACTCTAGGTCCGAACACACTCCAGGTTGTAGATTCCACTAAGCTCCTCGGCGTCACCATAGACAACAAACTAAATTAGAAACCACACGTCAGTGAAGTTGTCAAATCCTCCAGTTTCCGTCTCCACCTCCTCCACACTCAAGTCCTCCTCGGAGTTCCTGCACCTGAGCTCTCAGTGTTTACTCAACATTCATACTTCCTAAGCTCACCTATGCCTCCCTACCTGGTCTTCCTCCCTAAATGCCACACAATGTAAACATCTAGAAAAGTGCAAAAGAGAGCATGCAAGATTATTCTTCCCTTCCTACTCCACATATCAAGAAGCTCTCAACACACTGACCCTGACTCTCACTGACCATCACCACGACCTCATCTGCAAATTTGGTGCTTCTGCACCATCCTCGACACCGGCTCCTACTACCACCTGAGATCCCTGCCCTAGAATTGCTGTTCGACACCACAACCGCATCCAGCCCATACGTGCACGAACTGATCGCTATAAGAACAGCCCAGTCCCAACCATTGTAAAAATTATCAATACCTTGTAATCAACCAGTGTATCTACTCCCAGTAAACACTACTCCTTGCACTGTCACCATGTTGAAATGCCCTGTAGTTTGAGCTTTTCCCATCTAGTTATTATTTATCTTATTTGTATCACTTATGTTACTTGTATATTATTTGTAAATCGTAACCCATTCCCCAATTATGTAATTATATTTTCAGCCTTCTGCATGCTCTTTCAATAAACCGTTAATTATTATTATTTATTATTACACAAAGAAAGATAGAGTAAGATAGAAAGCATAGGAACCACACACACACACACACACACACACACACACACACACACACACACACACACACACAGATAGATAAAGACAGAGATAGACATACACATATACAGTACACACACAGGCAGGAATTCAGACAGACACACAGACAGATAGACAGATATATAGCGGATATAAAAATATGACTCACTGCGTCCACAGAATAGCGGTACAGAAACTTTTTTTTTAACTCGCCTTTTTTCACGAAATAAAACTCGACTCAGTTTTTCAAGTTCAGTTTTTATGTTTTTTGTGTGTTTGTGTTTTAGTGTGTTTTTTGTAAATTAAAAAATAAAATTAAGAGTTTTGTTTATACAGTTGTAACACTTGTTTTTAGTTTCATTTAAAACTTGAAGGTGAAGCTCTCTCCTAAACATTCACGCAAACACAAACAAAAACAAACACATACGTAGATAAACACACAAACACACATGCATAAACACACACGAACACAAACATACACACAAACACGCATAAACACATACGTACACACACACACACACAGGTAGTGGCACGTTGTGTTTCTAAAAGTTCCTTCAGTGAATGTTAAGCCGCTAAGGAGAACCTCTTAACCTGTTTAGGTAAGAAATGGCTGTTTTGGTTTGTTGTTTGTTTTCCCTGAAGCCAGAGATATTTTTAAAGATTTATTTTGTCTGTTCGTTTGTTTTTTTCGATCTGTCACTATCTGTGTGTGTGTGTGTGTGTGTATGTAATAATAATAATGATAATTCACGGTTTATTGAAAGAGATGGCAGTCAGAAGGCTGATAATATACAGTTCCATAATAGGGTAATGGTTCACTTGATTGACAAATAATATACAAGTAACATAAGTGATACAAATATGATATATAATAACTAGGTGGGGAGAAGGTCAAACTACAGGGCATTTCAACATAGTGACAGTAAGATTGACTGGGAGTGAATACACTGGTTGATTACGAGTTATTGATAATTTTACAATGGTTGGGACTGGGCTGTTCTTATGATCAGTTCGTGCTAGTATGGGCTGGATGCGGTTGTGGTGTCTAACAGCAATTCTCGGGCGAGGGATCTCAGGTGGTAGTAGGAGCTGGTGTCGAGGATGTGTGCAGAATCTTTCACCAAATTTGCAGATAAGATCGTGTGTGTGTGTCTTGGTTTATGTTTTGCTTATTTGTGTTTGTTTTTTACCATAATATTTTCTAATTGTTTTTATTTATGGGGGTGGAGGCTGGGTGAAGGGTGGGGGCTTGAGGGGGTGTGGGGCTGGGTGTAGGGTGAGTGGTGTGTGGTGGGTGGTGAGGGGTGGGGGCTGGGTGAAGAGGGTGGGGCTGGGTGAGGGTGAGTGAGGTGAGGGTGGTGAGAGGGTGGGCTGTGAGGGCGTGATGAGTGAGGGTGATAAGGAGTGTGAGGGAGTGAGGGCAGAGGGTCAACACCCCAAAAAATGCATCGTCTTGAGGTAGTTCTTAAATAATATGTTTTTAGAAGACAAACAAGGAATCTCTCTCCGTTACATAAAGACAGGTCACCCTCCAGTGTCTGAGGCTGAGGTAAACTTGAATGCCTCAGGCGGTGAACTTGAGGAGGAAGAGACAACCTCTCCCTCACCTCCCCCCTCACCTCTCCCTTCACCTCCCCTTCACCTCTCCCACCCTCTTCTTTCTTACCTTTCCCTCACTTCTAGTTTCTCACCTCTCACCTCCCCTCACTTCCACCTCCTCTCACTTCTACCCATCCACCACCACCACCACCTACCACCCCTACCACCACCAACAACCACCTACCACTAGTATCACACCCTACCACCGCCACCTACCACCATCACTATCCCCACTATCACATAGCACCACCACCACTACTACTACTACCACCACCACTACCCCCATCACACACCCCCACCAGTAACCTCTCCTCCTAGCCAGTATTCACCAGGAAGCTACTAACGCTCACAGCCACTCCTCTTGCTGCTCTTCTCTCAGTCCCAGGAGGTGAGTTAGTGTGGAAATCTATATGTAAATGACTCAAAAAAGAGGACCAGGTCTTCTTCCTCCTCACCCCCCTAAAAAAACGTTTTCCAAATAGAGGAGCCACACGCAGCCCTTAGAAAGTGTGTGTGTGTGTGTGTGTGTGTGTGTGTGTGTGTGTGTGTGTGTGTGTGTGTGTGTGTGTGTGTGTGTGTGTGTGTGTGTGTGTGTGTGTGTGTGTGACAGCTACAGGTCGTCCAACACAACACAGGAATCAGTCGTTGTATCGTTTAAATATTTCTTACGCGGACGTGTCCTTCTGACAGATGGTGGCGGCCTGTACCTCAACCAGCTCTTGGCCTGTCTGTCTGTCTGTCTGTCTGTGTTGGTCTGTCAGTTGTATTGTCTAGTTGTTAGGCTGTGTGTTTGATTGTTTCGCTGTCTGTGTTTGCTGTTCGTCTTTGGGTGTCTCTGTTACACACACACACACACACACACACACACACACACACACACACACACACACACACACACACACACCAGAAGTACCATTACTGGCCCAGCACGAGCTAGCGAAGACTGAAACAACATTAGGGCTGGCACAGTTTAGGCCTGATTAGTATTCATTGAAAATTAATCTAATTCTCGATATGTTTCGTTACCATCCAGCCACAGCTACACATTTTCAATACTACCCTCCCCACACTACCCCTCTTACCCTCCCCACCTCCCTTTACCCTCCCCACCCTCCTCTACCCTCCCCCACACTACCCCTCTTACCCTCCCCCACTCTCTCTTACCCTCCCCACCCCTCCTCTTACCCTCCCCACCCCTCCCTACCCACATCTAACCCCATCAGCATCACCTCACCCCCAACACCTCTTACCTCCCCACCTCCTCTTCACCCTCCCCACACCCCTCCCACTCCACATCTAACCCCCATCAGCATCACCCCTCACCCCCAACACCTCTCACCTCCCCCCACCTCCCCACCCTCCCCACCTCCTCTTACCCTCCCCCACATCTTACCCTCCCCCACACCCTCCCTCTTACCCTCCCCACACCCCTCCTACTCCTCATCTAACCCCATCAGCATCACCCCCACCCCCAACACATCTCTTACCCTCCCCACCTCCTCTTACCCCCCCCCACACCACCCCCCCTACCCTCCCCACCCTCCTCTCACCCTCCCCACACCCTCCACTCCCTCATCTAACCCCATCAGCATCACGCTCACCCCCCAACACCTCTCTTACCTTCCCACCCTCCTCTACCCTTCCCCACACCCTCCTTACTCCTCATCTAACCCCCATCAGCATCACGCTCACCCCAACACCTCTTACCTTCCCCACCCTCCTCTTACCCTCCCCACACCTCCTACCCTCATCTAACCCCCATCAGCATCACCCTCACCCCCAACACATCTCTTACCCTCCCCACACCCCCCTTATCCTCCCACACCCCCCTTATACCTTCCCCATACTCCCTTCCTTATCTTCCCTCCTCCCCTTCTGTTCTCCTTCCTTAGTCCCCCCATATTCCTGAGGCCCCGATTCCTTAGAACAATGTCCCCACTCAGCACCCACCCCCTATCACCCACCTCACCCACTACCCACCACCACCCACTACCCACCCTCACTCCACTACCTCACTCACTCACCTAAAAATGGATGGCTCTTTCCTGCATTTGCATTAACAACAGTAACTTGGTGGAGAGAGAGAGAGAGAGAGAGAGAGAGAGAGAGAAGAAGAAGAAAGAGAGAGGGAGAGGAAGAAATTGATAGACAGATGAAGAGAAAAAGAGAGATAATGAGAAAATGATACACAGAGATACAAAGAGAGAGAGAGGGAGAGATAAGATAACTTTTAATTTTCATTGTGTTACGAACTTGAGAAGAGTTGACTTGTCCACTGGAGGTCTGTGTTACCTGAGAATAACTGATCAGCTTACTACACCTGCCGGGAGAGAGAGAGAGAGAGAGAGAGAGAGAGAGAGAGAGAGAGAGAGAGAGACATGCACAAACAATCATACAGGCATCAAAGGAAATTAACAGACAGACAGACAGGTGTTTAACGAAAGGCTTGACACAACTTAAGTGACTCAGTTAAGTAATCATTATAACGTTCCAGTAATTACGCCATAGAATATTTGCCATAATATACATGTAACATTAATGTAATTGTTATAATGTAAGGTAACTTTTATTATGTAAATACAGCGATACAAAATGTAATTAATATCATTGTTGTAATTTATGGTAACGTTTATTATGCAAATATTCCGATACAGTGTAATTAATGTAATGTAATGATATGCTTCCCTTTGGTACCGACACCACCCCTCCCCCTCACCCCATCCACCCTCTCACCCCATCCCCACATCCCCCTCCTCCCCTTCCCCCTCACTCTACAGTACCAAGCTGTGAATGAGCACCTCACTCTGCAGATGAGGGAGTGAAGACATATCAAGTGCAGTACCCAACACGCGGCTTCCCTCCACCGTTTACTTGCACTGTCAATATAATCAACAGAAAAATTATACCATCAGTATTTTCATATATATTACCACTGTAACCTTGATATAATTTATGTATTGAATCAAATTACAGTAAACGAAAGAGATGAAAAAGAACGATGAGAAATACTTTACTCGGAATTATTGTTTTTTTTTTATCGGGACAAAAATGAATAATTATGGCGGTAACTGGGATAAAAATGTGTGTTTAATGAGAGTGAACTTAACGTAGTGAGATTCCAACCTGTGTACTGTTACTAAAGATCAAAGCCGAAGGGAAAAAACTCAAAGATTCGTGAAATATTTGTGGTGAACAACGTGAAAATATTAAACTTTAGTCAACTTTTTTTTTCGATAGGCGAATTCTGACCAAAAAATCAAAGATAAAGAATTAAAATGTAAATAATAATAATAATGTTAATCTATAATGACGCTTATGTCTGTCTGTCTGTCTGTCTGTCTGTCTGTCTGTCTTCCAGCCGTAGCTCTAAAATATGAGAAATTAGAGACCCTGAACTTTACACATACAGTACATAGGTGGATTACCCGTTTCAGGTCAGGTTATGATACAACAAAATCAGAATCGAGTGTGGATAGGGTCAGGTCAGGTGAGGTAAGGTCAGGTTAGGTCAGGTCATGGTACGACAACACAATCAAGAGTCGGGTGTGGACGGGGAGAGCACAGACCGTCGACCAAGGTATTGTGTTTCTCTGTTAAAATGGACCATAATTGGTTGGGAGTGAGTGTTGGGGGGAGGTGTGTCAAGCACTATACTGCCCCCCGCCTTGATATATGGTGTAACTACTTTTGTGACTATTATTACTACATCAAATAAATACCCACATATATTAATAGTACATTACTTTATATAAAATATTATATCGATTTATTACCTCCATAAGTCCATATAATATAGTAAACCATTTATAATAATATATTAATAAAAAAAATGACTTAGGACATTTATTTATTAATCTAGTCTTTTAATTAATACATATAAAATACCACAATACCACTAACTAAAAAAAAAGAACTATTTGTGTCAGTAAATCCAGACAGACAGACAGACAGACAGAGGATGAAAGACGACAGAAAATGGCGTACAGAGAAGCCAGGGCAGACTATAAGTAATTCTCGACACACGTCACAATGGGTCCTTTCATCAGCCTTTTGTCCAAGTGAAGGAGAATCAGGGAACATTGTCACCCACCAAGCAGAAGGTCCGGGTGCCACATGTGAGTGCTGGCAGGAGGGGGGTGGGTCAGTGTTGTTTGAGTGGGAGGTCACTGTTGTTTGAGTGGGAGGAAGAGGGAGGGGTCAGGTCACTGTTGTCTGGTAGGGAGAGGTCAATGCTGTCTGAGTGGGAATGAGAGGAGGTCAGATCACTGTAGTCAGCGTGGGAGTCAGTTAAAGTCAGGTCACTTGTCTGAGTTGGAGACAGATCAAATTAGGTCACAATATATATACATAGTTACAGACATAAACTGACTGTTCGAATGATAGTCAGCCAGTTAATACAATAATCTAATCTGACAGTCTAAGGACTCGTATTTAGTGACTGACAGAATGATCGGATGGACTGACAGATGGGAAACATCAATATCCTTCCTTTCTTATTGATGTTTGTCATTAATGAAGGGAATTGAGATCACATGAAGATTAAACACTGGAGCTTATTTCACCTGGTGATTAGACTCCCGAGGGTTACCTGAGGGAATAGGTTAGATTAGGTTAAATTAGGATAGTCTGGTCTAGTCTATGTTAGGTTAGGTTAAATTACTGTAGGATAGGTTAGGTTAAATTAGGATAGTCTGGTCTAGGCTATGTTAGGTTAGGTTAAATTACTGTAGGATAGGTTAGGTTAAATTAGGATAGTCTGGTCTAGGCTATGTTAGGTTAGGTTAAATTACTGTAGGATAGGTTAGGTTAAATTAGGATAGTCTGGTCTAGGCTATGTTAGGTTAGGTTAAATTACTGTAGGATAGGTTAGGTTAAATTAGGATAGTCTGATCTAGCCTATGTTAGGTTAGGTTAAATTCTGTGGGATGGGTTGGGTTGATTAGGATCAGTCTAGTCTCTGGGCTATGTTAGGTTGGGATTAAATTGCTGCTGCAGGATAGGTTAGGTTAAATTAGGATAGTCTGGTCTAGTCTATGTTAGGTTGGGTTAAGTTACTGTAGGTTAGATTAGGTTAGGTTAAATTAAGGTGTTAAATCATCAGGTATAATAAGCTGGGGTGTCTAATCTTCAGGTGATCTAGAAATCGTTGCTGAAAATAAACATAGAGACAGACAGACAGACAGACAGGTGTGACCTTCAGCTCATATCACCTGTCGTCGGGTCATTTTTAACGGGGTGTCGGCTGTATTACTCAACAGGTGCGTCATGTAGGTAAGTGGTGACCTTTTGTCCTGCTCTTTAACCCTTCTATTAACCTGACCTTTCTTGACCTATGACCTGACCTGCTGTTGCTTCTTCCATGAATCTAATGTAAACATGTGCCTTTCATCTCATATCTGACACCTGACCTATCTTGACCTATGACCTGATCGGCCGCTGCTTCTTTCACGAATATAAAGTAATCAAAGCTCTATTAATTCATCTGACCTGACCTTTCTTGACCTATGACGTGACTTGCGACTGCTTCTTCAATGAATTTCATGTAAGCGTTTATCATCTCATATCTGACTGACCTGACCTCATATCGCATCTCTCCCCATTCCACCTTCTCCCATCTCTTCCCTCCTCTCTCCCTCTTCCTCACCTCCCACACCTCCCTCCCTCTCCCATGTCTCCTTCCCTCACCCCCCCAGTTCCCTCTTCCTCCTCACCACCCCCCACACACACAAAAAATGCAGGATAAATACGCAGCTCACAGTGCGTAAAAGTAATTACACCGAACATTAATGTAATCATAACGGATAAATATTTCCGAATTGAGTTTTATGACGAGAGAATTGAGTTGTCCGGGTATGTATTATTAATGATTGTTATCGTAATCATTTTTTTTTTATCATTTTAGTGGTGGGGGAGGGGGGGAGGGTGAGGGAGGGGGCGTTGTTGGGTCTTGCTTATCTATCGTTTGCAAGATAATAATATTCATGACTTCCTGCACTCGTATTTGCAATTGCACATTTCAGTCTCTCTTCACCCCCCCTCCCCCACATCCACACACAACAACAACGACGACCACCACCAATCACCACCACCACCCCAACCCCCCCACCACCAACATCACCACCCCACCACCATCACCACCACTATCCCCCACCACCCCCACTCACCATCACCACCCCACCACAACAATAAGGGCTTAATGATAGCAATGCTCACTTTGTACCACCATCACGATTGACTGAGAACTATACTACATTTGTCTTTTCTTAACGATGAGGACAATAACCAGCAGGATGAGGAGGACAAGATGAGGAGGACAGGATGGGAGGACAGATGAGGACAGGATGGGAGGCAGAGATGAGGAGGACAGGATGGAGGACAAGATGGAGGACAGAATGTGGGGGACAGAGATGAGGAGGACAAGATGAGGAGGATGAGATGAGGAGGACAAGATGAGGAGGACAGAGATGAGGAGGACAAGATGAGGAGGACAGAGATGAGGAGGACAGAGATGAGGAGGACAGAGATGAGGAGGACAGGATGTGGGAGGACAGAGATGAGGAGGACAGGGATGGGAGGACAGGATGAGGAGGACAGGATGTGGAGGACAGAGATGAGGAGGACAGGATGGGAGGACAGGATGTGGAGGACAGAATGGGGACAGAGATGAGGAGGACAGAGAAGGAGGGAGGACGAGATGAGGGGACAGATGAGGAGGACAGGAGAGGAGGACAGAGATGAGGAGGACAGGATGTGGGAGGACAGAGATGAGGAGGACAAGATGAGGAGGACAGAGATGAGGAGGACAAGATGAGGAGGACAGAGATGAGGAGGACAGAGATGAGGAGGACAGAGATGAGGAGGACAGGATGGGAGGACAGAGATGAGGAGGACAGAGATGAGGGAGGACAGAGATGAGGAGGACAAGATGAGGGGGAAGGGATGAGGAGGATGATGGAGGAGGACAGAGATGAGGAGGACAGAGATGAGGAGGACAGGATGTGGAGGACAGAGATGAGGAGGACAGAGTTGAGGAGGACAGAGATGAGGAGGACAGAGATGAGGGGAGGACAAGATGAGGAGGACAGATGAGGGAGGACAGAGATGAGGAGGACAGGATGAGGAGGACAGAGATGAGGGAGGACAGAGATGAGGAGGACAGAGATGAGAGGGACAGAGATGAGGAGGACAAGATGAGGAGGACAGGGATGAGGAGGACAGATGAGGAGGACAGAGATGAGGAGGACAAGATGAGGAGGACAGAGATGAGGAGGACAAGATGAGGAGGACAGAGATGAGGAGGACAGAGATGAGGAGGACAGAGATGAGGAGACAGGATGAGGAGGACAGAGATGAGGGGAGGACAGAGATGAGGAGGACAAGAGGAGGACAGAGATGAGGAGGACAGAGATGAGGAGACAAGATGAGGAGGACAGAGATGAGGAAGAAGCAGAGAGATGAGGAGGACAGAGATGGAGGACAAGATGAGGAGGACAGAGATGAGGAGGACAAGATGAGGAGGACAGAGATGAGGAGGGAGATGAGGACAGAGATGAGGAGACAGGATGAGGAGGGACAGAGATGAGGAGGACAGAGATGAGGAGGACAAGATGAGGAGGACAGAGATGAGAGGACAGAGATGAGGAGGACAGAGATGAGGAGGACAAGATGAGGACAGAGATGAGGAGGACAGAGATGAGGACAGAGATGAGGAGGACAGAGAGGAGGACAGAGATGAGGAGGACAGAGATGAGGGGAGGACAGAGATGAGGGGAGGACAGAGATGGGACAGAGATGAGGAGGACAGGGATGAGGAGGGACAGGAGATGAGGAGGACAGATGAGGAGGACAGAGATGAGGAGGACAGATGAGGAGGACAGAGATGAGGGGACAGAGATGAGGAGGACAGAGATGAGGAGACAGAGATGAGAGGACAGACATGAGGAGGACAGAGATGAGGAGGGACAGAGATGAGGAGGACAGAGATGAGGAGGACAAGATGAGGACAGAGATGAGGAGGACAGATGTGAGGACAGAGATGAGGAGGACAGGATGAGGAGGACAGAGATGAGGAGGGACAGGGATGGGAGACAGAGATGAGGGAGGAGGATGTGGGAGGACAGAGATGAGGAGGACAGAGATGAGGAGGACAGAGATGAGGAGGAGAGAGATGAGGAGGACAGAGATGAGGAGGACAGAGATGAGGGAGGACAGAGATGAGGAGGACAGGAGATGGGGAGGACAAGATGAGGAGGACAGAGATGAGAGGAGGACAGGGATGGGAGGACAGAGATGAGGAGGACAGGATGTGGGAGGACAGAGATGAGAGACAGGGATGTGGAGGACAGAGATGAGGAGGACAGATGAGGAGGACAGAGATGAGGAGGAGGACAGAGATGAGGAGGAAGGAGATGGAGGAGGACAAGATGAGGAGGACAGAGATGAGGAGGACAGGATGTGGAGACAGAGATGAGGAGGACAGGATGTGGGAGGACAGAGATGAGGAGGACAGGATGGGAGGGACAGAGGTGAGAGGGAGGACAGAGATGAGGAGGACAGAGATGAGGAGGACAGAGATGAGGGAGGACAGAGATGAGGAGCACAGAGATGAGGGGAGGGACAGGAGATGAGGGAGGACAGATGGAGGACAGAGATGAAGAGGACAGAGATGAGGAGGACAGGATGTGGGAGGACAGAGATGAGGAGACAGAGATGAGGAGGACAGGATGTGGAGGACAGAGATGAGGAGGACAAGATGAGGAGGACAGAGATGAGGGAGGACAGAGATGAGGAGGACAGGATGTGGAGGACAGAGATGAGGAGGACAAGGAGTAGGACAGAGATGAGGAGGACAAGAGGGAGGACAGAGTGAGGAGGACAGGATGAGGAGGACAGAGATGAGGAGGACAGAGATGAGGAGGACAGGATGAGGAGGACAGAGATGAGGGAGGACAGAGATGAGGAGGACAGAGATAGAAGGACAGAGATGAGGAGGACAAGATGTGGAGGACAGAGATGAGGAGGACAGAGATGAGGAGGACAGAGATGAGGAGGACAGAGATGAGGGAGGACAGAGATGAGGAGGACAGAGATGAGGGGAGGACAGAGATGAGGAGGACAGAGATGAGGAGGGACAGAGATGAGGAGGACAGAGATGAGGGGAGGACAGATGTGGGAGGACAGGATGAGGACAGATGGGAGGACAGGATGGAGGGACAGAGATGAGGAGGACAGAGATGAGGAGACAGAGATGAGGGAGGACAGAGATGAGGAGGACAGGATGAGGAGGACAGAGATGAGGAGGACAGAGATGAGGAGGACAGGATGTGGAGGACAGAGATGAGGAGGACAGATGAGGAGGACAGGATGGAGGAGAGATGGAGGGGACAGAGATGAGGAGGACAGATGAGGAGGACAGAGATGAGGGGAGGACAGAGATGAGGAGGACAGAGAGAGGGGGACAGATGAGGAGGACAAGATGTGGAGGACAGAGATGAGGGAGGGACAGAGATGAGGGGAGGACAGAGATGAGGAGGACAGAGATGAGGAGGACAGAGATGAGGGGACAGGATGAGGACAGAGATGAGGAGAACAGAGATGAGGAGGACAAGATGTGGAGGACAGAGAGAGGGAGGGACAGAGATGAGAGACAGAGATGAGGAGGACAGAGATGAGGAGGACAGAGATGAGGAGGACAGAGATGAGGGGGGACAGGATGTGGAGGACAGAGATGAGGAGACAGAGATGAGGAGGACAGAGATGAGGAGGACAGAGATGAGGAGGACAGAGATGAGGAGGACAGAGATGAGGAGGACAGAGATGAGGGGAGACAAGATATGGGAGGACAGAGATGAGGAGGACAGAGATGAGGAGGACAGAGATGAGGAGGGACAGAGATGAGGAGGACAGAGATGAGGAGGACAGAGATGAGGGGGACAGGGATGTGGAGGATGAGATGAGGGGAGAACAGAGATGAGGAGGACAGAGATGAGGGGGGACAGGAGATGAGGGGGGGACAGAGATGAGGGGAGGACAAGATGTGGGAGGACAGAGATGAGGAGGACAGGAGGAGGAGGACAGAGATGAGGAGACAGAGATGAGGAGGACAGAGATGAGGGGAGGGACAGAGATGAGGGGACAGAGATGAGGGGAGGGAGGATGAGGAGGACAGGATGAGGAGGACAGAGATGAGGAGGACAGAGATGAGGGGACAGGATGGGAGGGGACAGAGATGAGGAGGACAGAGATGAGGGGAGAGATGAGGAGACAAGAGGGAGGACAGAGATGAGGAGGACAGGATGAGGAGGACAGAGATGAGAGGACAGATGAGGAGACAGAGATGAGGAGAACAGAGATGAGGAGGACAGAGATGAGGAGGACAGAGATAGGGGACAGAGATGAGGAGGACAAGATGGAGGACAGAGATGAGGAGGACAGGATGAGGAGGACAGGAGATGAGGAGGACAGATGAGGAGACAGGATGAGGGAGGACAGAGATGAGGAGGACAGAGATGAGGACAAGAGATGAGGGGACAGGATGTGGAGGACAGAGATGAGGAGGACAGGATGTGGAGGACAGAGATGAGGAGGACAGAGATGAGGAGGACAAGATGAGGAGGACAGGATGAGGAGGACAGAGAGGAAGGATGGGAGAGGTTGTGGTGTGGGTAGAGAAAGTATAATCCCTTTGCTTTCTATACACAGTGTGAAAGTAGGTGAAAGTCTTTATGTTTGATGATTGTGGTGGAGTATTGTAAGGAAGGAGAGAGAGAGAGAGAGAGAGAGAGAGAGAGAGAGAGAGAGAGAGAGACCAGCTTCAACAGGCTACGCTCGAGATCTTCTCTCATTACCCGTCGACCTCCAGACAAAGGGGGATTGTTTTAGTAGTGGTAGTAGTAGTAGTAGTGGTAGTAGTAGTGGTAGTAGTAGTTGTAGTAGTGGTAGTAGTGGTGGTAATGATAGTAATGGTAGTAGTAATAGCGGCAGTTCTAATAATAGTGGTAGTTATAGTAGTAATAGTGGTAGCTGTAGTAATAATAGTGGTAGTTGTAGTAGTAATAGTGGTAGCTCTAGTAATAATAATGGTAGTTGTAGTAATAATAGTGGTAGTTGTAGTAATAATAGTAGGTAGTAATAATAGTGGTAGTTTTAGTAATAATAGTGGTAGTTATAGTAGTAATAGTGGTAGTTGTAGTAATAATAGTGGTAGTTGTAGTAATAATAGTGGTAGCTGTAGTAATAATAGTGGTAGTTGTAGTAATAATAGTGGTAGTTGTAGTAATAATAGTGGTAGTTGTAGTAATAATAGTGGTAGTTGTAGTAATAATAGTGGTAGTTGTAGTAATAATAGTGGTAGTTTTAGTAATAATAGTGGTAGTTGTAGTAATAATAGTGGTAGTTGTAGTAATAATAGTGGTAGCTGTAGTAATAATAGTGGGTTGTAGTAATAATAGTGGTAGTTGTAGTAATAATAGTGGTAGTTGTAGTAATAATAGTGTGTTTTAGTAAATAGTGGTAGTTATAGTAGTAATAGTGGTAGTTGTAGTAATAATAGTGGTAGTTGTAGTAATAATAGTGGTAGCTGTAGTAATAATAGTAGTTGTAGTAATAATAGTAGTTGTAGTAATAATAGTGGAGTTGTAGTAATAATAGTGGTAGTTGTAGTAATAATAGTGGTGTTATAGTAATAATAGTGGTAGTTTTAGTAATAATGTGTAGTTGTAGTAATAATAGTGGTAGTTGTAGTAATAATAGTGGTAGCTGTAGTAATAATAGTAGTTGTAATAATAATAGTGGTAGTTGTAGTAATAATAGTGGTAGCTGTAGTAATAATAGTGGTAGCTGTAGTAATAATAGTGGTAGTTGTAGTAATAGTGGTAGCTGCCATTATTGTACATCTTAATTAGACCAGCGACCCTCCTCCTCCTCCTCCTCCTCCTTCCTCCTCCTCCCTCCTCCTCCTCCCTATCCTCCCCCTCCTCCTCCTCCTCCTCCTCCTCCTCCTTCAATGACTGCTCTTAAACCTCTCCTCTCCCCACCTCATCTCCTCCTCACCCCTACCCACGCCCCTCTCCTTCTTCCCTCCCCAACCACGACTCCCCACCCCTTAACCCATACCTTATCGCCTGTTGTGACGAGCATACATACATACATACATACATACATACATACATACATACATACATACAGTGGAGGAGGAGGATACAACACACAAGGGTCCAGGGTTCGATATCCCGCAGAAGGTGAATGAGGAAGAGGAGGTAAAGGGGGGAAGAGAAGAGGGAAGAAGAGGAGGAGAGGGGAAGAAGAGGAGGAGAGGGAAGACGGTGACAACTTGAGAGGTAAAGGAGAGAGAGAGAGAGAGAGAGAGAGAGAGAGAGAGAGAGAGAGAGAGAGAGACGTAGATGGAGAGAGCAATGTAAGAAAATGAAAAGAAAATTAGAAAGAAAGAAAGAAAGCGAACAGAGGGTATGAGAGATATTGAGAGGATTAGACAGATTAATACCCAAAGCTTGAGAATAAAAGGAAAAATGAGACACAAAGATAAACGGGGAGAAAATAGTGAAGAATGAGAAATAGGTAAAGGAAGATTAAATAGAGAAAGGAAGAAGATCACAGGATTAAAGATATCGTCTCTCAGTAAGCCCTCACCGTCAATAGGTCTCTCTCTCAGTAATCCCCACCGTCAATAGGTCCACACTCTCTCAGCAATCCCCACCGTCAACAGGTCTCTCACCTGCAAGCCTCCGTCAATAGGTCCTCTCTCTCTCAGTAATCCCCACCGTCAACAGGTCCTCTCTCTCTTAGTAAGCCCTCCGTCACAGGTCCAGACGGCAGGGTGGTCTCATGAGTTTCAAAGAAAAACTCACTAGTCTTTTATCTCGAGTATAAAGATGATGGGTGTAGGGGGTGTAGGGTGTAGGGGTGGTGTATAGGGTGGTGAGGGGTGTAGGGGTGGTGTATAGGGTGGGGAGGGGTGTAGGGGTGGGGTGTAAGGTGTAGGGAGGGGTGTATAGGGTGTAGGGAGGTATAGGGGTGGTGGGAGGTGTATAGGGTGTAGGGGTGGGTGTATAGGTGTAGGGAGGGTATAGGTAGGGGAGGGTGTATAGGTGGGGAGGGTGTATAGGGTGTAGAGGGTGTATAGGTGTAGGGTGGGTGTATGGGTGGGGTGGGTGTATGGGGTAGGGTGGGGTATAGGTGTAGGTGTGTAGGTGTAGGGAGGGTGTATAGGTGTGTGGGGTGTATAGGGTGTAGGGTGGGTGTATAGGTGTAGGGGTGGGTGTATAGGGTGTAGGTGGGTGTAGGGTAGGGTGGGTGTATAGGGTGTAGGGTGGGTGTATAGGGTAGGGAGGTAGGGTGTAGGGAGGTGTAGGGTGTAGAGGGTGTATAGGTGTAGGGGAGGGTATAGGGTGTAGGAGGTATAGGGTGTAGGGGTGGGTGTATAGGGTGTAGGGTGGGGTGTATTTGTATTGTACATATCTGATGCTTCCTACTACCTCCAACCTAACCTAACCCCCATACCCACCTACCTAACTCCCATACCACCTACCAACCTCCCATACCTACCTACCCATGTGCATTTCTATATCCCGTGTATACATCCGTGTGTGGGTGTAATACGTACACGTGTGAGCGTATATCCGCCCTGAAACTCTACCGCCGCTGTTATTCTTCAGCATTTTTCAGCGTACAGCACAAGGCAAATTACCTAAGTCTCTAAACGCTGTTATATGTTTGTTTTGGTGTACACGGCGGCTGTTACTTGAGAGAGAGAGAGAGAGAGAGAGAGAGAGAGAGAGAGAGAGAGAAGGTTAAACAAGAAATCAGAGAGAGAGAGAGAAAAAATGGAGGAAGAAGCTAAAGGATGGTTGAGAAAGAACGAGGAGAAAACATTATTGATACATGGAAAGAAAGAAAGAAAGAGTGAGGAAGAAGAAAGGGGAAGAATCAGAGACACGGAAAGGAAAAAAAAATGTGATGACAGAAAAGAGACAAACGAAAGGAAAAGGAAGTGGAATGGAAGAAAGAGGAGGAAGAGAAGACAAAAAAATGAACAATTTAAAAATATTGAGTTAAAAAACGTTTTGTCCTGTTCCGTCTTCCCTTCCCATCAACCCCTTCCATATATCCTCCCCTGTCTTTCCCTTCCATCCCCTCCCCCACACCCTCCCTCAGTCTCCTTCCCTTCCATCCCCTCCCCCACTCCCTCTCAGTCTCCTTCCCTTCCATCCTACCTCCTCACTCCCTCCATTCCACCCTCTCATTCTCCCTCCTTTATCTTCACTCTTCACCCTCCTTCCTTCCATCATCACTCCTCCTCCCTCCCTCCTTCATCCTCCCTCCCTTCCATCACTTCACCCTCCCTCCCTTTCCATCCTCCTCCTTCCATCCTCCTCCCTTCCATCACCTCACCCTCCTTCCATCCTCCCTCCCTCCATCCTCCTCCCTCAGTCCTCCTTTCCTCCTCCCTCTCTCTCCCGCACCTTCCTCCTACCCTCCCACCTCTTCCCGCCCCTTCCATCCATTCTCCTCAAAATAACAAAAGGAAAAAATAGTATTTCAGTGACAGTGTTTCAGCCATGAGCAAAATTGGAGGATATTTGATTACGCGTGTGTATATATGTGTGTGTGTGTGTGTGTGTGTGTGTGTGTGTGTGTGTGTGTATGTATGTGTGTATATATGTGTGTGTGTGTGTGTGTGTGTGTGTGTGTGTGTGTGTGTGTATGTGTGTGTGTATATATGTATGTGTGTGTGTATATGTGTATGTGTGTGTGTGTATGTATATGTGTGTGTGTGTATATATATGTGTGTGTGTGTGTGTGTGTGTGTGTGTATGTATGTGTGTGTGTGTGTGTGTGTGTGTGTGTGTGTGTGTATATATGTGTGTGTGTGTGTGTGTGTGTGTGTGTATGTGTGTGTGTGTATGTGCGTCAATGTATGTGTGTGTGTATGTGTATATATATGTGTGTGTGTGTGTGTGTGTGCGTGCGTGTATGTGGGTGTGTGTGTGCGTATGTGTTGTGGTTGTGTGTGTGCGCGTGTATGTGTGCGTGTGCGTGTGTGTGTATGTGTGTGTGGGTGTATGCGTGCGTGCATGTATGTGTGTGTGTGTGGCGACCTGTGGTGTCATGGTCAACATGCCCGCCTCGCAAACGGGTGGACCTGGTTCGATCCTCTGGCAGGGTGAAACTATGGGTAAGTTTCTTTACGTCATTCGCCTCTGTCGTGATCCGGGGTAATGGTTAGCAGTGCAGTTGGCGAGTTGTCCGTCTTCTCGGACTATTCCTTGACACTGGGTCATGCTGCTTGTTAACTCAGAGTGTGGTTGTTACAGCTTCAACCTTAAACAAACACCCCTCGGTGGCTCTGGGCCGGCCATCCTCGTTACACAAGGCAACCATTCTGTTTCTTTTCGTGTGTGTGTGTGTGTGTGTGTGTGTGTGTGTGTGTGTGTGTGTGTGTGTGTGTGTGTGTGTGTGTGTGAATGACAGGAAGAGATAGAGAAAAAAAGAATAATAGGTGAGAAATGGAGAATATAGGGAGGAGGGGAGAGAAAATGGAGTGGGAGTGGGGAGGAATTCTAGGAGGCAGGAGTGGATAAGGAGGAATGGGTAAGGCGAGGATTAAATCTGAGTTAGTTTATTGAGAAGAAGAAGAAGATGACAGGGGAGTGAGGAGAGGGAGGGAGAGTATGAAGTGGGGAGGTTAAATGGGTAGAGAGCTATATACCTTAACCTCCCCTCAGCTCCTCGTAGTGGTGACAAAGGTCGTAGTTACTTAAGACCAAGTCGTAGTTTCACAAAAGTCGTAGTTATACCTAAGATCTTGTCGTAGCGTTAATAAAAAAAGTCGTATTTTCTTAACATCTCATTATTTTAGTCTCTTAAAAAACCTGTTTATTATTTACTTATTTTATTTTTATTTTATATTATTATTTTTTATAATTTTTTTTATTTTTTATTTATTTTAGCCACAAGAGCCAAGTTTACACCACAAAATGCGGTCACTTAAACCTTTCACGTCCAGGTGCCGGTGGGAGGGGAGGGAGGGAGAGAGAGGAGGGGAGAGAGGAGGGAGGGGAGAGAGTAGGAGGGAGGGAGAGAGAGGGAGGGGAGGGAGAGTAGGGAGGGGGGAGAGGGTAGGGGGAGGGAGAGGAGGGAGGGGAGAGAGGGGAGGGGGGAGAGTAGGGAGGGAGGGGAGGGAGAGTAGGGAGGAGGGGAGAGAGTAGGGAGGGGGGAGGGTGGGAGGGGGAGAGTAGGGGGGAAGGTAGGAGGGGGGAGAGGGAGGGGAGGGGGGGAGGGAGAGAGAGGAGGGAGAGTAGAGGGGGGAGTAGGGAGGAGGGGAGGAGAGTAGGAGTGAGGGAGAGTAGGGAGGGGGGAGGGAGGGGGAGTAGGGGGAAGGTGTAGGAGGGGGAGAGTAGGAGGGGAGGAGAGAGGGAGGGAGGGAGAGTAGGAGGGGGGGAGTAGGGGAGGGAGGGAGGGAGAGTAGGGAGGAGGGAGAGAGGGGAGGGGGGGAGGTAGGGAGGGGGAGAGTAGGGGGGGAAGGTAGTAGGAGGGGGGGAGAGTAGGAGGGGGGGGAGGTAGGCAAGGTTTGTGGGTGGGGAGGGAAGAACAGGGGGTACGGAAGGGTGGGAGGAGAGGGGTGGGAAGGAAGGGAGGGAGTGAGGCAAGCTGGATGGCAGGGTAGGAGGGAAGGGGTGAGGGTAGGAGGGAGAGGAAGGAGGTAGGGAGGAGAGGAAGGGAGGTAGGAGGAGAGGGAAGGAAGGGTAGGAGGGAGAGAAAGGGAGGGTAGGGAG
>NW_024715722.1:0-22500 GCF_018991925.1 Homarus americanus | reverse complement strand
CCACCACCAACCAACCAACCACCACCACCACCACACCACCAACCAACCAACCAACCAACCAACCAACCACCACCACCAACCACCACCACCACCACCACCACCACCACCACCACCACACCACCACCACCACCACCACCACCCCACACCACCACCACCACCACCACCACCACCACCAGCACCACCACCACCACCACCACCACCACCCCACCACCACCACCACCACCACCACCACCACCACCACCACCAACCACCACCACCACCACCACCACCACCACCACCACCACCACCTACCACCACCACCACCACCACCACCACCTCACCACCACCACCACCACCACCACCACCACCACCACCACCACACCACCACCACCACCACCACCACCACCACCACACATCACAGTTTCAGGCGACATACCACAATCGTATCGCCCGAGGCCCAGCGATTTATCCCCTGAGATCCCCAGACAAGTTTATGGATCTGAAATGGGGGTATTTATTGGTGCAGGATGCGCTCTGCCCTATCTCCTGTCCTCCATCGTCCCTGTCATCGTCCTCGTCATCGTCCTCGTCATCGTCCTCGTCATTGTCCTCGTCATCGTCTGATTAAAGATGATCGTGATCGTTCGTCTTCTTCGGCTTAGATTAAGTGAAGGACAGAGGATGATGATTACCTCCGCTCTACCCACCCATCATCCCCAACCACCCATCACCCGTACCCACCATTACCCCCAACCACCCATCACCCGTACCCACCTATTACCCCTAACCACCCATCACCTGTACCCACCCATTACCCCCAACCACCCATCACCCCCAGCCACCCATCACCCCCAACCACCCATCACCCGTACCCACCCATTACCCCCAGCCACCCATCACCTGTACCCACCCATCACCCCAACCACCCATCACCTGTACCCACCCATTACCCCCAACCACCCATCACCCGTACCCACCCATTACCCCCAACCACCATCACCTGTACCCACCCATTACCCCAACCACCCACACCCCCACCACCCATCACCCCAACCACCCATCACCCGTACCCACCATTACCCCAACCACCATCACCTGTACCCACCCATTACCCCCAACCACCCATCACCCCAGCCACCCATCATCCCCTAACCACCCATCACCTGTACCCACCCACACCCAGCCACCCATCACCTGTACCCACCTATTACCCCCAACCACCATCACCCGTACCCACCCATTACCCCAACCACCCATCACCCGTACCCACCCATTACCCCTAACCACCCATCACCCCCAGCCACCCATCACCCCCAACCACCCATCACCAATACCCACCCATTACCCCAACCACCCATCACCTGTACCACCCCACACTCCCCAACCACCCATCACCCCAGCCACCCATCATCCCCAACCACCCATCACCTGTACCCACCCATTACCCCACACCCATCACCCGTACCCACCCATTACCCCCAACCACCCATCACCTGTACCCACCCATTACTCCCCCAACCACCCATCACCCCAGCCACCCATCACCCCAACCACCCATCACCTGTACCCACCCATCACCTGTACCCACCATCACCCCAGCCACCCATCACCCCTAACCACCCATCACCCACCCACCCATCACCCCAGCCACCCATCACCCCTAACCACCCATCACCCACCCACCCATCACCCCCAGCCACCCATCACCTAACCACCCATCACCTCAACCACCCATCACCCTACTCCACCCATCACCCCTAGCCACCCATCACCCCACCACCCATCACCCCACTCCACCCATCACCCCCACCCACCCATCACCTTACCCACCCATCACCCCTACCCACCCATCACCCCCAATCACCCATCTGTCCCTTTCCCCGTTTGCCTTTTTCCTCAACCTCCTTCCATTACCCAACCCACTGTCTCTCCCTCCTACGTAACCCCCATCCACTCCCACCCTCCCTCCTCTCCCTAATCCCTATCCTTCTCTCCCTGCCCTCCTACTTCTCCTTCCTTCTCAACCCACATCCTCCCTCCTCCCCTCTCCTCTCTTCCTCACTGGGCAAGATAGGCGAGGTGTCGAGTTTGTTACAAGAAAATTTATTGTCTTATTTTTTTCCTTTAAAACATAAACTATGAAAAAAATGGTTTCTGGAAGAGTCGCCTTATAAGACCATGTAGACACGAGGGTAAGATATTGTTAGCTTACCGTGGAGATATTGTTAACTTACCTTGAAGATATTGTTAACTTACCTTGAAGATAGTGTTAGCTTACCGTGAAGATATTGTTAACTTACCGTGGAGATATTGTTAACTTACCTTGAAGATATTGTTAACTTACCTTGAAGATATTGTTAACTTACCTTGAAGATAGTGTTAGCTTACCGTGAAGATATTGTTAACTTGCTGGAGATATTGTTAACTTACCGTGAAGATATTGTTAATTTGAAGATATTTTAACTTATCAGAAGATATTGTTAACTTCACGTGAAGATATTGTTAACTTACCGTGAAGATATTGTTAACTTACCGTGAAGATATTGTTAACTTCATCGTGAAGATATTGTTAACTTACCGTGAAGATATTGTTAACTTAATGTAAGATATTGTTAATTTCGTTGTTAACACGTGAGATATTGTTAACTTACCGTGGAGATATTGTTAACTTACGTGGAGATATTGTTAACTTACCGTGAGGATATTGTTAACTTACCGTGAAGATATTGTTAACTTACCGTGAGATATTGTTAACTTTAATGTGAAGATATTGTTAACTTACCGAAGATATTGTTAACTTACCGTGAGATATTGTTAACTTTCATTAAAAGAAGATATTGTTAATTTGCCGTGGAGATATTGTTAACTTACTGTGAGATATTGTTAACTTACCGTGAAGATATTGTTAACTTACCGTGAAGATATTGTTAAGTTCTTCAGTCACGTGGTCGTGGAAGGGCTTAACATCAAGACTGAATATACTCTCCACCCCTGAAGAGACACGTTACAGTCAACCATTTTCTGTATTCTGTGTCTGTGTATTCGACGTTGCTAAAGCCACCAAGCTTCAGGTGTGTAATATCGATGGGAAACTTGTCAGGTGTGTTTGGTCATTTACCTTCAGCAAGCATAATGAACTACAGTCTGAACCTTACTGAGTAATCTTAAGGGGAGTACTGGGCGCTTCTTTTTTTTTTTTCTTGTTATCTAAATTCTTGTTAATATGAGTAATTATATTTTGATTTTAATGAAACACCAAACAACCCTTTATCAAACATATTAAACTCCTAACACCTTTTTAAATGATCTATGACACTTTTTTGTAACACCAAGTGACATAGAACAAGATTACATAAATAAGGACACCTGACACTGGACGGCTTCTGGTGTGTGGGTGGGGGGGCAGAGGATACACTGACAAGAAGCAGTGAGAGAAATTCAACTGCGTTATGATTCTTGAAGAGTTCAGGTCAGAGCCCCAGAAACACCTGTAAATTGCTGATCAACTGTGTAATTCTCTTTCCTCCCTCCTCCCCCTCTCTTTCTCTCCTCCACCCTCCTTCCCTCCCTCCCTTCCCCCTCCCTCTTCCCTCTCCTGTGTGAGGGAAACACGAGGAACAGGTTTTAACAAGAGCTTCACCTGCACAGATAATTACGTAATATATTTCGCTTTTACTCGTGCCAGCAACTAGTTCACGTTACCAGTATATTTGTACCGGTTATACTTGACCGTGAATATACTCCATACCAGTGACAACAGTTAATACACTAACTATCAGTGACATGCGACTTATGCTCGTTATACTCGACAGTTGATATACTCACTAGTAACAGCAGTTAAATAGAGTAGATAATTATTTATTGACTCGCTTAAATAGGACAGATTGCAATTACAAACTCAGGTAGTAGGCAGCTATCAAACAGGGAGGTACTACCGCCTGGGAAGATATTGGAAGCATAATGTGTTGTCTAATGGTAGACCTGTTGCTATATGTGACCAAGACCCAGGGTACTTGATCTGACTTTCTGCCTCATTTACACACAATTGCAGGGTCTCAATTGTTTCTTACTATTGACAACACACATAACTGTCTCACTTGATCTTATTTATTTTTTTTATTTAATAATGTTATTATTATTATTATTAACACACACGCGGTCCAAAAATAGGAGCGAGGGTGCATGGGTAAACTGTTTCAAAGTCTGTACCCAGACCACCCCTGACAAACACCTGAGTCGATCACTGCACTTTTTGCTCTTCTGCTGTTTTATCTCAACAACAAAACAACAGTGACAAAAGAACAAATAACAATAAATAACACAACAAAAACAACATTCAATAGACACATAATGAAACAAAATTCTCCCAAGTCAGAGATCCAGATTACCACTATTACATTACGGTAAATACACACACACACACACACACACACACACACACACACACACACACACACACACACACACGCACACACACACACACACACGCACACACACACACACACACGCACACACACACACACACACACACGCACACACACACACACGCACACACACACACACACACACACACACACACACACACACACACACACACACACACACACACACACACACACACACACACACACACACACACGACACCTGCTCCACTGAGGGTCAAGACTACAGCTGCCTGCTCGCTGTGGAGGCTGCCTCGGCCACGCCTGGCCCATTCCTCAAGTCCTCTCCTGGACCCATCTCACCACCGATATCAGCATAATCAAAAGTGACACTGTTGAGGAAAGAAGTGGGACCGAAGGAACAGTGATGAATAGTGATTAAGCCAGTGAATTCAGACTAGACAGCACCAGTGAGAACTGTGACCCACCAGTGATAAGCACCCCTGGGAACTGACCACCGGCTCTGACCAGGCAGTGCTGACCAGTCCACCATGGGAACAACAGTGGATCGGCTTAACACCTGACCACGAGATAACAACAACTCCATCCAGAGAGGTACTGTGACACCACCCCACACCACCACCCAGTGTCTCCATGACTACGTCAGGTCCTTTCATCAACACCTACAGACGAGCCACTACACCACGTGAACACCACACCACTCGGTGTCTCCGCAGACCATGCGAAGTCCTCTATGACAACATAGAATTACTACACCACGTGGCCTACGTGACCTCACACAGTATGGCAAGAGACCGGCCTGGCTTCAACTGTAAACTATAATAATTTGTATGTTCAGTACATGTTCTTCTTCTTCAGTAATGAAAGCTTTGGTTAAACGACCCACCCACCCCATGTCTTTGTTTGTAATAAGTCATTTTTGTCTAATGTATATTTTCAGCCTTCGAGCTGCTGAACTTTTTCACAAACGTTAATTATTATTATGTTTTATTATTATTACACACACACACATACACACACACACACACACACACACTGGACCATAGTGAGAATAGCCTTGATAACTCACACCAAAGGTTGAGTCTCTCATTAAACCTGGAGGTGAGTGCTACGAGGGCCTTTTTTCTTTCAAGTGTATATTTTAGTGTTACATGTTATGAGGTGATATATAATATAGGACTGGACGGTATACAGTGTTGTGTAGTTTTGAGTTTGATGATGGAAAGATAAGGCACGTGCAGTGTGTGTGTGTGTGTGTGTGTGTGTGTGTGTGTGTGTGTGTGTGTGTGTGTGTGTGTGTGTGTGTGTGTGTGTTCTCTTTCTTTTTATCATTCTATGTTTTTCTCTTTATTTTGGTATTTTGTCTGTTTTGTCTCTGTCTTTCTTTATCCTATTTTGTTTTTGTTTTTTTTTTTCTTTATTTTTTCCTTTCACCTCTCTTCTATTTTCTTTCTAACATCACTTCTTCTACCGCCAAATAAATCTTAATATCACATCCAAGAGAGTAAAAAATCTGTAAATGATTCAGACTTTCCAAAATTCTTCGATACGGGTGCAGGTAATTTGGTAGAGTTGAACGAAAACTTGTTATTGACGGTCGTTTACTGGTCGTTGGTTTCAGTGTCATACAGAAAATAATAGTAATAATAATAATAATAATAATAATAATAATAAATTGTAGAGGAAAAAGAAGGTGGAAACTCAAAGAAAACGTAGAATGAATAAAAAAAATGGAATGAAACGCGAAATAAAGAAGGTGAATGAAACACGTGAATAGAACAGCAGGGGGGAATAACAAACAAACAATGTCATATATGATTCTATTATCTCTCAAAACTTTATTGAGATAATGGAGGAATGGATATGTGTGTGTTTTTCTTCTATCCTTCCCTTCTTTCCTTCCTTCCTTCCTTCCTTCCTTCCTTCCTTCCTTCCTTCCTTCCTTCCCTCCCTGTCTTCCTTCCTTCCTTCCTCTTCCTTCCCTCCTGTCTTCCTTCCTTCCCTCCTGTCTTCCTTCCTTTCCTTCCTTCCTTCCTTCCTTCCTTCCCTTCCTTCCTTTCCCTCCTGTCTTCCTTCCTTCCTCCCGTCTTCCTTTCCTTCCTTCCTTCCTTCCTCTCCTGTCTTCCTTCCTTTCCTCCTGTCTTCCTTCCCTTCTTCCTCCTGTCTTCTTCCTCCTGTCTTCCTCCTTCCTCCCTGTCTTCCTTCCTTCCTTCATCCCTCCTTCCTCCCTGTCTGCCTTCCTCTCCTTCCTCCCTGTCTCCTTCTCCTTCCTTCCCTCCTTCCTCCCTGTCTTCCTTCCCTTCCTCCTTCCTCCTTCCTTCTCCTCCTCCTGTCTCCTCCTTCCTCCCGTCTTCCTTCCTTCCCTCCTGTCTTCCTTCCTTCCTCCTTCCTCCTCCTGTCTTCCCTCCTCCTCCCTTCCTCCTGTCTTCCTTCCTCCTCCTTCCCGTCTTCTTCCTTCCTTCCTCCTCCTGTCTTCCTTTCCTTCTTTCCTCCTTCCTTCCTGTCTTCCTCCTTCCTCCTTCCTTCCTCCTTCCTCCTGTCTTCCTTTCCTTCCTTCCTTCCTCCTTGTTCTTATCCATCCTTGCTTTTGCTCTTCCTCCCCTCCCCACCTGTCCTCCTATCTCCCTCTTTCTCAAACAAGCATCTCCAGGCTTCAGTGAAGACGCAGAGAGAACTGTTATGTGTGTGTGTGTGTGTGTGTTCCTCTCCTCACACACACACACACACACACACACACACACACACCACACACACACACCTTTGCTGACGTGGTCCCTTCCTCAGGGAGGAAGGGACTTGTGATCGCCGCCTCCCAGTATATATCTCTCTGTCTGTAAGAAACCTTATGAAAAAGTCAGTCTCCGTGGCGTTTATACGTGTAGTCAAGATGTACTATCATTTTGACTAACAAGTTTGATTGTCACTTGAGTTGAGGAGGGGAGGAGGAGGAGGGTGGGAGGTGAGTGGAGTGGGGAGGATGGGAGGAGTGGGAGGAGGGGTGGGAGGGAGGGAGGTAGGAGGGAGGGTGGGAGGGAGGAAGGAGGGAGTGGGGGAGGAGGAGGGAGGGTGGGAGGAGAGGGGGGTGGGAGATGGTGAGGGAGTGGGTGGAGAAGTGAGGGGGGG
Source organism: Homarus americanus (assembly GCF_018991925.1). NCBI lineage: Eukaryota > Metazoa > Arthropoda > Malacostraca > Decapoda > Nephropidae > Homarus > Homarus americanus. The sequence goes on along the minus strand of NW_024715722.1, from coordinate 14,995 downwards.
GGAGGGTGGGAGGGTGGGAGGATGGTGAGGGGAGGGAGGAAGATGAGGGAGGGGTGGGGAGGGAAGGGTGAGGGGAGGGTGGGGAGAAGGGTGAGGGATGGGTGGGAGGAAGGTGGTGGAGTGGTGGAGGAAGGGGGAGGTGGGGAAGAGGGAGGGAGAAGGAAGGAGAATCTAGTTTTTATTATTCTTTCAGTTTAACAAGAGAGACAGAAATAGTGAGGAGAAAGAGGAGGAGAGAAATAGGTGGATGTGGGGAAAAAAAGCAAACCTGAAAACAACATCCAATTAAACATCATTATAGTAGGTACTGTAGAAGCTCTGCCCACGAACCGATACCATGAAAAATTGTCAGTTTTAGGAGTGACTTGTACCCAAACCTTACTTCACAGACCTTGGTAAGTGTTGATCATGGAGTGTAAATTTGAGCTAAATCTGTTCTGAGTTATTTTGGGACACATACAGACCACAGACAGACAGACAGGCAGACATACAGACACAGACAGACAGACAGGCAGACATGGCAGACACAGACAGACAGACAGGCAGATATACAGACACAGACAGGCAGACATACAGACACAGACACAGACAGGCAGACATACAGACACAGACAGACAGACAGGCAGACATACAAGACAGACAGACAGACAGAAGTAGGCAGACACAGACAGACAGACAGGCAGACATACAGACACAGACAGACAGACAGGCAGACAGACATACAGACACAGACAAGACAGGCAGACATATAGACACATGACAGACTGTAAGCAGACATACAGACACAGACAGACAGACAGGCAGACAGACATACAGACACAGACAGAGACAGGCAGACATAAAACACAGACAGACAGGCAGACATACAGACACAGACAGACAGGATAGCACAGACATACAGACACAGACAGACAGACAGGCAGACAGATATAGCAGACAGACAGACAGACAGGCAGGATATACAGACACAGACAGACAGACAGGACATACAGACACAGACAGACAGGCAGACATACAGACACAGACAGACAGGACAAGCAGATATACAGACACAGACAGACAGACACAGACAGACACAGAGACAGGAAAACAATATACCCTCTCCCGTAGGTATTAGAATATAATAAATAAATCGTATAAACAAATAAAATAAATGAAAAAAAAAAAAACAAGAAAACAAGAGGTATAACAACTACAACACACACACAGTTTACAAACAAACTCTACCGACGGACACCCAACCTGGGAAAAACTAGACCAAACACCGCAGCCAAACACTACTACCACTACCTCTCTCAGCTGGCCCGGCAACACTAGAATGAGCTATCTCTCTTTTCACTTTTTTTCTATTTTTTCACCCATCTTTTCTGTTCTTCTTTCTTCTTTCTTTTTTATCAATCTTTTCTTCTCTTTCATTCTGTCTCTTTCTTTGTTTTTTCTCCATTTCACCTATTCTTTCTTTCCCTTCTCTCTCTCAGCACTAATAGCGGCGTCGTCGAGGAGGAGGCTGGTTGGTATTCAGGAAGGCCGAGTGGTTTACTGTTTCTAATTCATCGTGTTAGACCGTCTGGACCTTCCGTGGCTGCCTGCTCATTATACTGAGTGTCTTGTGTGTGGTGGTGGTGGTGTATGTGGGTTGTATATGTGTAAGGGGTGTATGTGTAAGGGGTTGTAAGGGTAAGGGTGGTGGGGGTGGTAAGGTGTGGTGGTGAGTAGTGTTGGTGAAAGACAAATGAGTAAATAGAGATATAGGTGGTGTGTGTGTGTGTGTGTGTGTGTGTGTGTGTGTGTGTGCGGTAACCTGCCTATAATTCCACATTGGTCCTCAGGTGAGTCACAAACAATTAACCTATCCTCACTTAAATCAGGTAGCTTCACACACACACACACACACACACACACACACACACACACACACACAACACACACACACACAGTTAACTTGACCTTGACCTGGCTCAACACAGTTCATAGTTTTAAGACTATTACATATACATAAAATATCTTTGTGAATTTAGTATTTATGATGGTGTGTGTGTGTGTGTGTGTGTGTGTGTGTGTGTGTGTGTGTGTGTGTGTGTGTGTGTGTGCAGCAGCTGTTACGGAGTGTTTTAGCTTAGTTGATCTTGTTACAGGTGGCTGCAGATCTCATGAATGCTAATAGCCTAGTCGACCTCTCCCTGCCCTCTGCCCCTGAGGCCTCATGTTGTCACCCCCCATCTCCTAACTCCTTTCCATTCATCTTCTCCTTCCTTCTTGCACTTCTTCCTCCTCCTCCTTTTTTTCTCCTGCTTCCTTCCTGTTTCTAACACACACACACACACACACACACACACACGTAGAGGAATTAAACCAGCTTTTAACTTAACCTTCCCAGTCAGTCAGCGATGAAACAGTTCACGACCTCCCTCCTCCCGCTCTCTTGCTGGTCTGATGGGCCCTCTGTCTTAATTACGCCTCTACCTCACCTTTAGTGTTAAAGACCATTAGAGCTGGGGACCACAGTGTACTGAGCTGGGACATTAGAGCTGGAAACCATTAGAGCTGGAAAACCATTAGAGCTGGGGACCATTAGAGCTGGGGACCATAGAGCTGGGACCATTAGAGCTGGAACCATTAGGAGCTGGATCATTCGAGGTGGAGACCATTAGAGCTGAGACCATGGAGACCATTAGGAGCTGGAGACCATGAGACCATTAGAGCGGAGACCATTAGGAGCTGGGGACCATTAGAGCTGGGGACCATTAGAGCTGGTTGCCTAAGCTAACCCAACCCAACCTAACCTAATCTAACCTAACTCCCCCCGCCTAGGTATTGTTAGGGTGTTAAATCATAAGCTGAAATAAGCTTTGTAGGAGGGGGACTTAATCCTACAGGTGACTCGACAAAGCTTCCTTACTTCAGGGTGAACGAGTTACCCGCTTCGCTGACCTGACACTTGTGGTGGTTAGGTCAGGTGATCAATCTCGGTAAAGCCTCGATATAACGGACTTGTATACCCATATAGTTCGTTAAATAGAGTTATCATTGTTAATTTGTTTGACGGGAGAATTTTGTTTTAACTTTGACGAAGACAGAAGTATATATGCAAATTATACTGAATGACAAAAACAAAATAAAATTACTTATACTCACCAAAAGTCACGTGACCCCCAAATGTTGATCTATTTTGTAAACATCGTCTAAATATTTCGTCACACAATAAAAAGAGACAAGACTGATGTTATTTTAGTGTTAATTAAGTGGTATTATTAACACGTTAATTATCATCTGTCTTGTGTAAATAATTATCAACATTAATGAGATAAAATGTTGAAGGAAATATTGTTAATGTGTTTCTCTTCCTACTTAGTAAATAGTTGTTGTAGTGAAGCTTCTCTCTATCCCCGTGTAGTAGATAACAGCTTCAGTGGGTGTAGCAGCTTCAGGGGTGTAGCAGCTTCAGGGGGTGTAGCAGCTTCAGGGGTGTAGCAGCTTCAGGGGGTGTAGCAGCTTCAGTGGGTGTAGCAGCTTCAGGGGTCTAGCAGCTTCAGGGGGTCTTGCAGCTTCAGTGGGTCTAACAGCTTCAGTGGGGCTTCTCTATCTTCTCCCACTTACTAATTAACAGCTTCAGGAGGTTTAGCAGCTTCAGGGGGTCTAGCAGCTTCAAGGGGGCTTCTCTATCTTCTCCCACTTACTAATTAACAGCTTCAGGGGGTCTAACAGCTTCAGGAGGTCTAACAGCTTCAGTGGGTGTAGCAGCTTCAGGGGTCTAGCAGCTTCAGGAGGTCTAACAGCTTCAGTGGGGCTTCTCTCTCTTCTCCCACTTACTAATTAACAGCTTCAGGAGGTCTAGCAGCTTCAGGAGGTCTAACAGCTTCAGTAGACCTCTCCTCCCCCACGTAGTAAATAGCGTGGCGGTCCTTGGTCCTGTGTGCTGAGGCCGTGAAATGACTCCTGTGGAATAGATTCTCTCTCGTTCCTAAGTCAACACGGCGATAAATTCACCAGCCGACCTGACGATATTGATGGTGAATGTAGCGCTGAGGGTGTGTTGTGAGGGGTAGAGTGTGTTAAGGTGTGTTATGAGGGGTAGAGTGTGTTAGGGTGTGTTGTGTGGGGTAGAGTGCGTTAGGGTGTGTTGTGAAGGGTAGAGTGTGTTAAGGTTTGTTGTGAGGGGTAGAGTGTGTTCAGGTGTGTTGTGAGGGGTAGAGTGTGTCAGGGTGTGTTGTGAGGGGTAGAGTGTGCTGGGGTGTGTTGTGAGGGGTAGAGTGTGCTGGGGTGTGTTGTTAGGTGTAGAGAGTGTGTGTGTGTGTGTTGAGGGGTGGGGTGTTAAGGTGTGTTGTGGGGGTAGAGTGTGCTGGGTGTTGTTAGGTGTAGAGAGAGTGTGTGTGTGTGTGTGTGTGTGTGTGTGCGTGTGTGTGTGTGTGTGTGTGTGTGTGTGTGTGTGTGTGTGTGTGTGTGTTCCCTTAGAACTCTCTTTTCTATTAAATTCTCTTTCTCTCTCTTATAGCCTCTGCACAGCCAAGTGGTCGAGGTCCTGCTTGAAGCTTCACAGTCAAGAGAAACGTGAGTACAGTACAGTAATTGTATATGATAGTCTCTTGTACTCTGTCGATTGCTGCTTTGTCATAATAATAATAATAATAGTCATCATCATCATCATCATCATCATCATCATCATCATCATCATCATCATAATAAGAAGAAAATATAATAATAGTAATAATAACAATAAGTCGTAGAAAACGTGAAGAAATATGGATAATAACGATAATAGCCAGACATGGGACGATAATGTCAACACCACCCTGCACGAGGTATTTACACCACCCTGTACAGGGTATTTACAACACCCTGTGCAGGGTATTTACACCACCCTGCACGAGGTATTTACACCACTCTGTACGGTATTTACACCACTCTGTACGGAGTATTTACACCACTCTGTACGAGGGTATTTACACCACCTGCACGAGGTATTTACACCACTCTGTACGAGGTATTTACACCACTCTGTACGAGGTATTTACACCCACCCTGTACGGTATTTACACCACCACTCTGTACGAGGTGTTTACACCACCCTGCACGAGGAGTATTTACACCACCCTGTTGAGGTATTTACACCACCCTGTACGAGGGTATTTACACCACCCTGTACGAGGTATTTACACCACCATCTGTACAGTGTTACACCACCCTGTACGAGGTATTTACACCAACCCTGTACGAGGTATTTACACCACCCTGTACAGGGATATTTACACCACCCTGTACGAGGTATTTACACCCTGTACGAGGTATTTACACCACCTGTACGAAGGTATTTACACCACCCTGTACGAGGTTTTACACAGCCACTAGGGTATTTACACCACCCTGTACGAGGTATTTACACCTGTACGAGGTATTTACACCACCCTGCACGAGGTGTTATTTACACACCACCTGTGCGAGGTATTTACACCACTCTGTACGAGTGTTTCACCACCCTGTACGGGTTTTCACCACCCTGTTGATATTTACACCCACTCTGCACGAGGTATTTACACCACCCTGTACGAGGTATTTACACCACCCTGTACGAGGTATTTACACCCTGTACGAGGTATTTACACCACCCTGTGCAGGAATATTTACACCACCCTGTACGAGGTATTTACACCACCCTGTACGGTATTTACACCCACCCTGTACGAGGTATTTACACCACCCTGCGAGGGTATTTACACCACCCCTGTGCAGAGGTATTTACACCTGTACGAGGGTATTTACACCACCCTGTACGGTATTTACACCCTGTACAGGTATTTACCACCCTGTACGAGGGTATTTACACCACCCTGTACGAGGTATTTACACCACCCTGTGCAGGGTATTTACACCACCCTGTACGAGGTATTTACACCACTCTGTGCGAGGTATTTACACCACCTGTACGAGGTATTTACACAACCCTGCATTATTTACACCACCCTGTACGAGGTATTTACACCACCCTGTACGAGGTATTTACACCCTTTTGAGGTATTTACACCACTCTGTACGAGGTATTTACACCACCCTGTACGAGGTATTTACACAACCCTGCACGAGGTATTTACACCACCCTGTACGAGGTATTTACACCACCCGCGAGGTATTTACACAACCCTGCACGAGGTATTTACACCACCCTGTACGAGGTATTTACACCACTCTGTACGAGGTATTTACACCACCCTGTACGAGGTATTTACACCACCCTGTACGAGGTATTTACACCCACCCTGTACGAGGTATTTACACCACTCTGCACGGTATTTACACCACCCTGTACGGTATTTACACCACACCCTGTACGAGGGTATTTACACCACCCTGCACGGTATTTACACCACCTGATTTCTCGTACGAGGGTATTTACACCACCCTGTACAGGAGTATTTACACCACCCCTGTACGAGGTATTTACACCACCCTGTACGAGGTGTTACACCACCCTGTACGAGGTATTTACACCACCCTGTACGAGGTATTTACACCACTCTGTGCGAGGTATTTACACCACCCTGTGCAGGGTATTTACACCACCACCCTGTGCAGGGTATTTACACCACCCTGTACGAGGTATTTTCCCTCTGCACGAGGTATTTACACCACCATCTGCACGAGGTATTTACACCACCCTGTACGAGGTATTTACACCACCCTGTGCAGGAGTATTTACACCACCCTGCACGAGGTATTTACACCACTCTGCACGAGGTATTTACACCACTCTGTTGTGAATTACCACCCTGTACGAGGTATTTACACCACTCTGCACGAGGTATTTACCACCTGTACAGGGTATTTACACCCACCTGTGCAGGGTATTTACACCACCCTGCACGAGGTATTTACACCCACTCTGCACGGGTATTTACACCACCCTGTACGAGGTATTTACAACACCTGCACGAGGTATTTACACCTGCGAGGTATTTACACCACCCTGCACGAGGTATTTACCACCCTGCACGGGTTATTCACCACCCTGTACGGGGTATTTACACCACCCTGTACGAGTATTTACACCACCCCTGCACGAGGTATTTACACCCTGTACGGGTATTTACACCACCCTGTACGAGGTATTACACCACCCTGCACGAGGTATTTATACCATTGCGAGTATTTACAACACCCTGCACGTGGTTACGTACCCACAACACCTGCACGAGGTATTTACACCACCTGTGCGAGGTATTTAACCCCTGTTCAGGAGTATTTACACCCTGTACGAGGTATTTACAGCTTTATTTACACCACCTGAAGGTATTTACACCACCCTGTACGCAGGAGTATTTACAACACCCTGCAGGGTATTTACACCACCCTGTGAGATGCACCACCCTGCACGAGGTATTTACACCACCCTGTACGAGGTATTTACACCTATTGCGAGGTATTTACCTGCAGAGTATTTACACCCTGTACGAGGTATTACACCACCCTGTACGAGGTATTTACACCACCCTGTACAGTATTTACACCACCTCTACACGAGGTATTTACACACCACCCTGTACAGGTATTTACACCACCCTGTACGAGTATTTACCACCTGTACGAGGTGTTACACCACCTCTGCAGAGTATTTACACCACACCCTGTACGAGGTATTTTACCCTGTGCAGAGTTGCCACCACCTGTACGAGGTATTTACACCACCCTGTACGAGGTTTACACCACTGGCAGGAGTTTACACCACCCTGTACGAGGGTATTTACACCTGTACGAGATATTTACACCACCCTGTACAGAGGTATTTACACCACCCTGTACGAGGTATTTACACCACCTGTTGCGAGTGTTACACCACCCTGTACAGTGTAGTGTTTACCTGACGGGATTTACTGACACACGAATTATTTACACCACCCTGTACGAGGTATTTACACCACCCCTATGAGGTATTTTACCTATTGCAGAGGTATTTTCTCATATTTACACCACCTATGAGGTATTTACACAACCCTGCACGAGTGTCACCTAGGAGACACCACCCTGTACGAGGTATTTACACAACCCTGCACAGGTATTTACCATGCAGTATTTACACACCACTGGAGTATTTACCACCCTGTTGCAGGTATTTACACCACCCTGTACGAGTATTTACACCACCCTGTACAGTGTTACACCACTGCAGTATTTACACCACCCTGTACGGTTTACACCACCCTGTACGAGGTTATTTACACCACTCTGTACGAGGTTACACCACCTGTACGAGGTATTTACACCACCCTGCACAGTGTTACACCCTCTGCACAGTGTTACACCACCCTGTACGAGGTATTTACACCCTGCACGAGGTATTTACACCCACCCTGTACGAGGTATTTACACCACCCTGTACGGTATTTACACCACCCTGTACGAGGTTATTTACACCACCCTGTACAGGTATTTACACCACCCTGTGAGGTATTTACACCCCCTGCACGGTATTTACCACCTGTACGAGGTATTTACACCACCCTGTACAGTATTTACACCACACGAGGTATTTACACCACCCTGCTGGACGAGGTATTTACACCACCGTACGAGGTATTTCACACCCTGTACAGGTATTTACACCCTGCACGAGGTATTTACACCACCTGCGAGGTATTTACACCCTCTGTACGAGGGTATTTACCACCCTGCAGTATTTACACCTGTACGAGGTATTTACACCACCCTGTACGAGGTATTTACACCACCCTGTACGAGGTATTTACACCACCCAGCACGAGGTATTTACACCACTCTGCACGAGGTATTTACACCACCCTGTACGAGTATTTACACCACCCTGCTGAGTATTTACACCACCCTGTACACGAGGTATTTCACCACCCTACGAGGTAACACACCACCTGTACAAGTATTTAACACCCTGCACGAGGTGTTACACCACCCTGTACGAGGTATTTACAACTTATATTTTACCCTGAGATATTTACACCACCCATCAGATATTTACTGGTTTACACCCCTGTACGAGGTATTTACACCACCCTGCACGAGGTATTTACACCACCCTGTGCGAGGTATTTACAACACCCTGCACGGTGTTACACCACAGGTATTTACCCTGCACAGTATTTACACCACCCTGTACGAGGTATTTACAACACCACTCACCTCGAGGTATTTACACCACCCTGTACGAGGTATTTACACCACACCCTGCACGAGGTATTTACACCACCCTGTACGTGTTATTTGTGTTACACCACCCTGTACGAGGTATTTACACCACCCTGTACGAGTATTTACACCACCTGTACGAGGTATTTACACCACCCTGTACGAGGTATTTACACCACCCTGTACGAGATACACCACCCTGTACGAGGTGTTCCACCTGTACGAGTATTTACACCACCCTGTACGAGGTATTTAACCTCTGCACGAGGTATTTACACCACCCTGTACGAGGTATTTACACCACTGTACAGGTATTTACACACCACCCTGTACAGTACACCACCCTGGTACAGGTTACACCACACGAGTGTTCACCCTGTACGAGGTATTTACACACCTGAGTATACCCACCTGTAGAGTCATCGTTTACCATCCTGTACGAGGTATTTACCACTTGTGAGATATTTACACCCCTGTACTAGGTATTTACACCCTGTACTAGGTTTTACACCACCCTGTACGAGGTATTTACACCACTCATGTCACTGTACAGGTACACCACCCTGTACGAGGTATTTACACCATCTGTAGCAGGTATTTACACCACCCTGCACGAGGTATTTACACACCACCCTGCACGAGTATTTACACCACCCTGCACGAGGCACCACACACCTGTACGAGGTATTTATACACCCTGTACGAGGTATTTACACCACCCTGTATGAGGTATTTACACCACCCCTATTGTCTGGTTCGGATTCTCAGAAATAAAAAAACTTCATAAGTTGAATTTTCCCTATATTTGGTGATGTGGGATGGCATCTTACTGCCTCTCTCCATCAGCAATACAAAGACAGTGGCGGGGGGAGGACCAGAATGGCTTTGACACTGAATTGAGACTCGACTGGGGGGCTACTTCCTCATGTTTATTGGTGTTGACCATAAGAATGTTTAAATTTCCGGGGTCACTACGTCACTACCGTAGCTTGCTAAATGGGGTGATATATTGACCTCTGAATGCCTTAGAGAGGAGGGGTGGGGGGTGGAGGAGGTGAGGAGTCTGCATTGATGACCTTGACCTGAGCCCAATAGCCGTCAGGAGGTATTTACTAAAGATAGTCTCAGTGTCTTTTGTGCCAGTTTAGGCACACACACACACACACACACACACACACACACACACACACACACACACACCTTAGGAAAAAAGTTAAGTTCGGTAAACAGATAAATAATTAAGATAAATAGAGAAGCAAACAAGAAGAATAGAGGAGACCTAGAGAAATTGCGTTTAAATGGTCGAATATATTTATGAGGGATCTTGTACAGTTTGTTCAAAGGGTTGGACATATTTAAGGGAGCGTACATATCTAAGGGGGTTGTATATACATACTATACCCTTACAAGAGGCTACTTAGGGGGTTTTATCCTCTAACCTCCCCCCGACACTTAGGGTTATTTCTAGTTACTGTTGTGTTTTTTCATCTGGGGTAACGCCTCCTTCCCCCCAGAGACGCTGTAAGGGGTTCTCAGGGGGGTATAGGGGGAACCAAGCCAGCAGCTGGTCGTCCATCCCCTTATAGAATAGGGAGTGGATATGGATGGGAGGAAGGGGAAGAGGATGGGAGGGAAGGATGGAGGGAAGAGGATGGGAGGAAGAGGGATGGGAGGAAGGGGGAGGAGAGGAAGGTAGGTAAGGAGGTGCTGTTACTAATGAGCAAAATAAATAAACATGAATAATACAGCTAGTAACATAATGAATAACATGAAAAAAAACAAATGACTACACCACCACCACAATATATTTTCTTTCATTTTCGTCAAGTTGAGAACCCTCACTATAATCTTGTTTTGACGCACGAGAAAGAAAATTGACACCTTATTTTCTATTTCACCCCAAACTAAGATAAACAGACAAGTCCTTTATTCATGGAGTTAAAAAAAAAAGTAGTTTCTCCCTCGTCATTAGAGTTTAACTTTCAAGGGAGAAGTATCTCATCTATATTAATTAGCCAGAGTCTCAAACAATACCCTGTAACATTATCTAGCATGTGATGAGTGAGAAGAAGGAGTGCCTGTTTTCTTCACCAGTGACTCGACTTACGAACAATAAACTTAAAAATAATAATTCCCAGCCATTGTTAACACCAAGTCGCTCAGTGATGAAGAATACTACTTTTCTTGGTAGTTTAGAATATGTTTTGTGTGATATATATTTTTTTACTTATATACTTCAGAGAGATATATTTTTAAGGTGCAACCGGATCTGTGTGTTGCCAAGAGTGACTGCTGACTTAGTAGAGTCCAGAATGATATACTCAATTCATTCATGTTCTTAGCACTAGATTTCATTCGCTTTTGATCCATTCTTGTTATTATTGTCAACTACATTATAAACCTAACCTAACCTAAACTGATATACGATATAGATAATAAATATTGATCTTAAACAACTAATTTATATACAACATGAAGTCTAATAAGAAACTTTTAGCTTCATGAGGGAAAAATGAGTGTGAATTTTCTCTCAAATGTGTTTGTTGTGTTTCAGTTGTACACGTCTCCCAGGAGGCTAATATACACTGTTCTTTAACTGTGGCTGCATCATTGTTAGTTTGGTTTTTCTTTAGGTATTTTGTCTTCTTAACTCTCGTGTGTGAGTTACTGAGGTTAGGAGGCGTCTTGTTAACGCTATTGTTATCCTCCTTCTTCTACTCCTCCTTCTGCCTGCATCTTTTCCTGCCGGCGTCTCCTCTTGCCTGTCTGTCCATCTGTCTTCTTATCTGTCACCTTCCCTGTCTGTAGGAGACTGACTTGCTAGAATCCCGCCCGAATAATGATCTTTTGCTAAAGAATCGAACTGACACTTCTCCAAGGTTGACCTCTGACCTAGCGCAGGCGGGACCTAGTGGAGTGATGGACACCTTCATGGGGAAGTCAGTTACACACACACACACACACACACACACACACACACACACACACACACACACACCTGACTCTTTGGAGATACTTAAGATGAGCTAAATTATTTCTCCACCAATGCTTACCTCACTGGAGATAATCTTTTACGGCCCTAAATTCTCTCCACTAATGCCAGTCTACCCAGAGTGGCCACAACTCGCGAACAGACACTCATTTAACATTAAAATCGAACAACACACACACACACACACACACACACACACACACACACACACACACACACACACACACACACACACACACACAAGGGAAAAAAGCTTGCTTGTGTGTCAGTACATTTGCACACTGTCCTATCATAACACCTGATGGTAACATACACTGACCTTTGCCTTCCCGCGGCCTCATTTACAAACGTAATTTGTGTGTGCGTGTGTGTGTGTGTGTTGTGTGTGTGTTTGTTTGTGTGTGTGTGTGTGTGTGTGGTGTGTGTGTGTGTGTGTGTTTGTGTTAATAGAGTCACAGGGTAGGTGTCTCACCCGATACTCTGCCTGGTTGGCCTTCACGGCTCTCTTGGCATGACACACCGTGGGGCTACAGTATTAAACTATTCCTTGACCTAGCGTGAACTAATACGTCATAAGCATAATTATTAACATTTTACACTTTACACTCTAACGCCTGTATTAATAGCTTATGAAGAGGTCGTCGTGTTTCAACCAGTTTTAAACTAAATGACTCCTGAGGAACAGAGTACTATTACTTAACGGGTGTGGCGGTAAAATTATATTCAACTAAAATTAATTTATAATATTGGAATTAGTTAACATTACCACACCCCGTTAAGTACAGTAATAATAATACAGGCGTTACTGTGTTCCCAGGTTTATTGAAGAAAGAAAACGAGAATTGGTGCATCTCTTTCCAATAGAAAATTTGCCCAAACTCTAACAGTCATTGAGCTGTCGATGCACCTGACTGTACCTAACAAGATTATAAGGTAATAAACTGATGGATGAACGGACGGACAACAGTACTGTATATCCTCCTCCTCCCCTCTCCCATACCTGCACTCCCCCTCCTCATCCTCATGCAATCCTCCTCCTCCCCCTCTCCCCACACCTGCACTCCCACTCCTCATCCCTCTCCCACACTGATCCTCCTCCTCCCCTCTCCTCACTTGCACCCCCTCCTCCCTCTCCCACACTTGCAATCTCTTCCCCTCTCCCTCACCTGCACTCCCCCTCCCCCTCTCCTACCCCACCACCTCCTCCCCTCCCTAACTGAAGACTCTGGGCAAAGGGAAGACAGTTGGAGTGTCCTTCCCAAGTCCGTGTGGGTGGGGGGGGTGAGGGTGTGGTGATAGTGGGACAGGGGGGGGTGATCCTGGTGGTAGTAGTAGTAATAATAATAATAATAATAGTAGTAGTATGTAGTGGCGATGGTGGTAGGATAGTGATGAAAGGGAAGGAGAGAGCCACAAACAACAGCCTCAATACTCACCATAACAAGTGTCCTTCAGTCCAGGAGAGAGAGAGAGAGAGAGAGAGAGGTAAGATGAAAAAGATAGATAGACAGAGATAGAGAAAAGGGACGGGAGGGTTGTAAGAGATGAAGGGCCAACAAGTGCTCTTCACATGGTTGGTTTAATGAGCAGTGGTCCTTAGTGTTTCTTTGGTGGCGGGCTACTAGAGGCTTCCTGTCCATAAGACTGACCAAGAGATACCGTGTGTGTTCATTTCTACTACCCACCTACCCCACCCATACCCACCCACCACCCCACCCACCCACCTTTTGTACGTAAGATGATCGTTTTCTGTGTGTGTGTGTGTGTGTGTGTTTGGGGTATGTACGTATGTATGTGTGGAAGGTGTTAACAAGAGTGGGAGGCATTCAGTGTGTGGTGTATAGGCTGAGTGTGGTGTTTTTTTATCTACGAGGCCCTTAGCTAATCAGGTGTTGGGCTGATTATGGAGATAGTGTTATGTGGGCCCTCATTACCTGTGTGTGTGTGTGTGTGTGTGTGTGTGTCTTGATGGTTGTCTGTCTGTCTGTCTATCTGTCTGTCTGTCTGTCCTACCTTCTCTTTCCACACCTGTTCATCAAACCCAATCACCACACCTGTATCTAATCTCCATTACCACACACACACACACACACACCTGTTCCCTACCCTCCTACTCCAACCATACCACACCTGTCCAATCGCCTCCATCGTATCCAAAACACACCGCCGCCTCTTCAGACCACACTGGAGGTTACATAGAGATTCGATTCCGGTTTGTGTGTTTGATTTTCGGATATTTTGAGAGGAGGGGGGAGGGGGTTGGATTCATTTATACTACCAGATTATTCATTTTCCTTTTAATCTCCCAATTTCCATTTGTTAATTAAAGTCGGCAGGTGATTCGTCAATGTCAGTTTAGGTGAAAACGGAACTTGGAGGCATGGAGTGTGTGTGTGTGTGTGTGTGTGTGTGTGTGTTGTGTGTGTGTGTGTGTGTGTGTGTGTGTGTGTGTGTGTGTGTGTGTGTGTGTGTGTGTGAGGGATAAAAGGAGAGCGAGACGAGAGAGAGAGGGAGAGAGAGAGAGGGCTACATCAGCCGAGTATGAATGATGTCGATTATTCTAAGATTGTAGAGTAGAGAGCTTATAGGAAATACTCTCTCTCTCTCTCTCTCTCTCTCTCTCTCTCTCCCATATACATATTATGAGACTACAATTTGCTTCAGATAGGATAGGTTAGGTTTGGTTAGGTTAAGTTAGGTTAGATTAGGTAAAGTTAGATTAGATTAGATTAAATTAGGTTAGATTAAGATTAGGTTAGGTTAAGTTAGGTTAGATTAGGTTACGTTAGGTTATATTAGGCTGGTTAGATTAAATTAGGTTGAGGTTAAATTAAGTTAGGTTCGATTAAGTTAGGC
>NW_024715721.1:0-11149 GCF_018991925.1 Homarus americanus | reverse complement strand
CCCATAACCCACCCGACATAAATATGGGAGAGGTTTCTGCACCCCATAATCCACCCCCCTAAATATGGGAGAGGTTTCTGTTCCCCTTAATCCAACCCCAATACATATGGGAGAGGTTTCTGTACCGCTTTATCCATCCGCTATAAATATAGGAGAGGTTTTAGTACCCCATAATCCACCCACATAAATATGGGAGAGGTTTCTGTACCCCTTAATTCAACCCCTATGAATATGGGAGAGGCTTCTGTACCCCATAATCCACCCGACATAAATATGGGAGAAGTTTCTGTGCCCTATAATCCACCGACATAAATATGGGAGAGGTTTCTGTACCCCATAATCCACCCCCCATAAATATGGGAGAGGTTTCTGTACCCCATAATCCACCCCACATAAATATGGGAGAGGTTTCTGTACCCCATAATCCACCCCCATAAATTTGGGAGAGGTTTAGGTACCCCATAATCCACCCCCGATAAATATGGGAGAGGTTTCAATACCCCATAATCCACCCACATAAATATGGGAGAGGTTTCTGTACCCCTTAATCCACACCCAATAAATATGGGAGAGGTTTCTGTACCCCATAATCCACACGACATAAATATGGGAGAGGTTTCTGTACCCCTTAATCCACCCCCCATAAATATGGGAGAGATTTCTGTACCCCATAATCCACCCGACATAAATATGGGAGAGATTTATTTACCCCATAATCCACCCCCCATAAATATGGGAGAGGTTTCTGTACGCCTTAACCCACCCCATATAAATATGGGAGAGGTTTCTGTACCCCATAATCTACCCCACATAAATATGGGAGAGTTTTCTGTACCCTATAATCCATCCGACATAAATATGGGAGATATTTCTGTACCCATAACCCACCCCCCATAAATTTGGGAGAGGTTTCTCTACGCCATAATCCACCCCCCATAAATATGGGAGAGGTTTCTGTACCCCAATATCCACCCCACATAAATATGGGAGAGGTTTAGGTACCCCATAATCCACCCCACATAAATATGGGAGAGGTTTCTGTGCCCTATAATCCACCTGACATAAATATGGGAATGGTTTCTTTACCCTATAATCCACCCCCCATAATTATGGGAGAGGTTTCTGTACCCCATAATCCACCCCACATAAATATGGGAGAGGTTTTAGTACCCCATAATCCACCCACATAAATATGGGGGAGGTTTCTGTACCCCTTAATCCACCCCCCATAAATATGGGAGAGGTTTCTGTAGCCCTTAATCCAACCGCCATATATATGGGAGACGTTTGGGTACCCCATAATCCACCCCCATAAATATGGGAGAGGTCTCTGTACCCCATAATGCAACCAACATAATTATGACAGGTTTCTGTAACCCCATAATTCACCCGACATAAATATGGGAAAGGTTTCTGTACCCCATAATCCACCCCACATAAATATGGGAGAGTTTTCTGTACCCCATAATCCACCCCACATAAATATGGGAGAGGTTCCTGTACCCCATAATCCACCCGACATAAATATGGGGGAGGTTTCTATACCCCATAATCCACCCGACATAAAAATGGGAGAGGTTTCACCCATGCACCATAATCCACCGACATAAATATGGGAGAGGTCATGGCGCATAATCCACCCCCCATAAATATGGGAGATGTTTCTGTACCCCATAATCCACCCCACATAAATATATGAGAGGTTTCTGTACCCCATAATCCACCCCACATAAATATGGGAGAGGTTTCTGTGCCCCATAATCCACCGGACATCAATATGGTAGAGGTTTCTGTACCCCATAATCCACCCCCCATAAATATGGGAGAGGTTTCTGTACCCCATAATCCACCCGACACAAATATAGGAGAGGTTTCTGTACCCCATAATCCACCCGACATAAATATGGAGTGGTTTTCTGTATCTGTCCACCCATAAATATGGGAGACGTTTCTGTACCCCCATAATCCACCCATTTTATAAATATGGGAGAGGTTTTCTGTACGCCATAATTCACCCCCATAAATATGGGGAGAGGGTTTCTGTACCCTTAATCCAACCCCCCATAAATATGGGAGAGGGATTTTCCTAACGCTAACCACACAATAAATATGGGAGAGGTTTTTGTACCCCATAATCCACCCCAAATAAATATGGGAGTGGTTTCTGTACCCCATAATCCTCCCCCATAAATATGGGAAAGGTTTCTGTACCCCATATTCCACCCCCCATAATTATGGGAGAGGTTTCTGTACCCCATAATCAACCCCACAAAAATATGGGAGTGGTTTCTGTACACCATAAACCACCCCCATAAATATGGGAGAGGTTTCTGTACCCCATAATCCACCCCCCATAAATATGGGAGAGGTTTCTGTACCCCATAATCCACCCCACATAAATATGGGAGAGGTTTCTGTACCCAATAATCCACCCGAAATAAATATGGGAGAGGTTTCTGTACCCCATAATCCACGCCCCATAAATATGGGAGAGGTTTCTGTACCCAATAATCCACCGGACATAAATATGGGAGACGTTTCTGTACCCAATAATCCACCCGACATAAATATGGGAGAGGTTTCTGTACCCCATAATCCACTCGACATAAGTATGGGAGAGGTTTCTGTACCCCATAATCCACCCCACATAAATATGGGAGAGGTTTCTGTACCCCTTAATCCACCCCCCATAAATATGGGAGAGTTTTCTGTACCCCATAATCCACCCCCCATAAATATGGGAGAGGTTTCTGTACCCCATAATCCACCCCATATAAATATGGGAGAGATTTGTGTACCCCATAATCCACCCCCATAAATATGGGAGAGGTTTCTCTTCCCCATAATCCACCCCCCATAAATATGGGAGAGGTTTCTATACCCCATAATCCACCCACATAAATATGGGAGAGGTTTCTGTACCCCTTAATCCACCCCCCAAAAATATGGGAGGGGTTTCTGTACCCCTTAATCCACCCCCATAAATATGGGAGGTTTCTGTGCCCATAATCCACCCCCCATAAATATGGGAGAGGGGTTTCTATCCCATAATCCACCCCTTAAATATGGGAGAGTTTTCTGTACCCCATAATCCACCCCCATAAATATGGGATAGGTTTCTGTACCCCATAATCCACCCCCCATAAATATGGGAGAGGATTCTGTACCCCATAATCCACCCCACATAAATATGGGAGAGGTTTCTCTACCCCATAATCCACCCCTAATAAATATGGGAGAGGTTTCTGTACCCTTTAATTCACCCCACATAAATATGGGAGAGGTTTCTGTACTCTATAATCCACCCCCCATAAATATTGGAGGGATTTCTGTACCCCATAATCCACCCCACATAAATATGGGAGAGGTTTCTGTACCCTATAATCCACCCGACATAAATATGGGAGAGGTTTCTGTACCCCATAATCCACCCCCCATAAATATGGGAGAGGTTTCTGTACGCCTTAATCCACCCCCTATAGATATGGGAGAGGTTTTTGTACCCCCATAATCCACCCCACATAAATATGGGAGAGGTTTTACTCCCATAATCCACCCCACATAAATATGGGAGAGGTTTCTGTGCCCTATAATCCACCCGACATAAATATGGGAGAGGTTTCTGTACCCCATAATCCACCCCCCATAAATATGGGAGAGTTTTCTGTACCCCATAATCCACCCGACACAAATATGGGAGAGGTTTCTGTACCCCATAATCCACCCGACATAAATATTGGAGAGAATTCTGTACCCCTTAATCCACCCCCATAAATATGGGAGAGGTTTCTGTACCCCATAATCCATGCCCCATAAATATGGGAGAGGTTTCTGTACCCCATAATCCACCCGACATAAATATGGGAGAGGTTTCTGTACCCTATAATCCACCCGACATAAATATGGGAGAGGTTTCTGTACCCCATAATCCACCCCACAAAATTATAGGAGAGGTTTCTGTACCCCTTAATCCACCCGACATAAATATGGGAGAGGTTTCTGTACCCCATAATCCACCCCCATATATATGGGAGAGGTTTCTGTACCCCTTAATCCACCCACCATAAATATGGGAGAGTTTTCTGTAGCCCATAATCCACCCCCCATAAATATGGGAGAGGTTTCTGTACCCCATAATCCACCCCACATAAATATGGGAGAGGTTTCTTTACCCCATAGTCCACACCACATATATATGGGAGAGGTTTCTGTGCCTTATAATCCACCCGACATAAATATGGGAGATGTTTCTGTACCCCTTAATCCAACCCCCATAAATATGGAAGAGGTTTCTGTACCCCTTTATCCACCCGCCATAAATATGGGAGAGGTTTTAGTTCCCCATAATCCACCCACATAAATATGGGAGAGGCTTCTGTACCCCTTAATCCACCCACCATAAATATGGGAGAGGTTTCTGTACCCCATAATCCACCACACATATATATGGGAGAGGTTTCTGTACCCCACAATCCACCCGACATAAATATGGGAGAGGTTTCTGTACCCCATAATCCACCCCACATAAATATGGGAGAGGTTTCTGTACCCCATAATCCACCTCTATAAATATGGGAAAAGGTTTCTGTACCCCATAATCCACCCCACATAAATATGGGAGAGGTTTCTGTACCCCAAAATCCACCCCACATAAATATGGGAGAGGTTTCTGTACCCTATATTCCACCCGACATAAATATGTGAGGGGTTTCTGTACCCAATAATCCACACGACATAAATATGGGAGAGGTTTCTGTACCCTTTAATCCACCCCCCATGAATATGGGAGAGGTTTCTGTACCCCATAATCCACCCCACATAAATATGCGGAGAGGTTTCTGCACCATAACTAACGACATATATAAGGGAGAGATTTCAATCTATAATCCACCCCCATAATTTTGGGAGAGATTTCTGTACTCCATAATCCACCCCACATAAATATGGGAGAGGTTTCTGTACCCCATAATCCACCCCACATAAATATGGGAGAGTTTTCTGTACCCCATAATCCACCCCCCATAGATATGGGAGATGTTTTTGTACCCCATAATCCACCCCACATAAGTATGGGAGAGGTTTCTGTAACCCATAATCCACCACACATAAATGTGGGAGAGGTTTCTGTGCCCTATAATCCACCCGACATAAATATGGGAGAGGTTTCTGTACCTCATAATCCACCCCCCATAAATATGGGAGAGGTTACTATATCCCATAATCCACCCGACATATATATGGGAGAGGTTCCTGTAACCCATAATCCACCCGACATAAATATGGGAGAGATTTCTGTACCCCATAATCCACCCCCCATAAATATGGGAGAGGTTTCTGTACCCCATAATCCACCCCCCATAAATATGGGAGAGGTTTCTATACCCCATAATCCACCCACATAAATATGGGAGAGGTTTCTGTACCCCTTAATCCACCCCACATAAATATGGGAGAGGTTTCTGTACCCCATAATCCACCCAACATAAATATGGGAGAGGTTTCTTTACCCCATATTCCACTCCCCATAAATATGGGAGAGGTTTCTGTACCCCTTAATCCAACCCCCATAAATATGGGAGAGGTTTCTGTACCCCTTTATCCACCCGCCATAAATATGGGAGAGGTTTCTGTACCCCAATATCCACCCCACATAAATATGGGAGAGGTTTAGGTACCCCATAATCCACCTGACATAAATATGGGAGAGGTTTCTGTACCCAATAAACCACCCCCCATAAATATGTGAGAGGTTTCTGTACCCCATAATCCACCCGACACAAATATAGGAGAGGTTTCTCTACTCCTTAATCCACCCCCCCATAAATATGGGAGTGGTTTCTGTGTCCTATAATCCACCCCACATAAATATGGGAGACGTTTCTGTACCCCATAATCCACCCGACATAAATATGGGAGAGGTTTCTGTACGCCATAATTCACCCCCCATAAATATGGGAGAGGTTTCTGTACCCCTTAATCCAACCCCCATAAATATGGGAGAGGTTTCTGTACCCCTTTATCCACCCGCCATATGTATGGGAGAGGTTTTTGTACCCCATAATCCACCCAAAATAAATATGGGAGAGGTTCCTGTACCCCATAATTCACCCCCCATAATTATGGGAGAGGTTTTTATACCCCATAATCCACCCCACATAAATATGGGAAAGGTTTCTGTACCCCATAATCCACCCCCCATAATTATGGGAGAGGTTTCTGTACCCCATAATCCTCCCCACATAAATATGGGAGAGGTTTCTGTACCCCATAATCCACCCCATTTAAATATGGGAAAGGTTTCTGTACCCCTTAATCCAACCCCCATAAATATGGGAGAGGTATCTGTACCCCATAATCCAGCCGACACAAATATGGGAGAGGTTTCTGTACCCCATAATCCACCCGACATAAATATGGGAGAGGTTTCTGTACCCCATAATCCACCCCCCATAAATATGGGAGAGGTTTCTGTACCCCTTAATCCAACCCCCATAAATATGAGAGAGGTTTCTGTACCCCTTTATCCACCTGCCATAAATATGGGAAAGGATTTTGTACCCCATAATCCACCCCACATAAATATGGTCAAGGTTTCTGTACCCCATAATCCACCCCCATAAATATGGGAGAGGTTTCTGTACCCTATAATCCACACGACATAAATATGGGAGAGGTTTCTGTACCCCATAATCCACGCCCCATAAATATGGGAGAGGTTTCTGTACCCCATAATCCACCCGACATCAATTTGGGAGAGGTTTCTGTACCCTATAATCCACCCGACATAAATATGGGAGACGTTTCTTTACCCAATAATCCACCCGACATAAATATGGGAGAGGTTTCTGTACCCCATAATCCACTCGACATAAGTATGGGAGAGGTTTCTGTACCCCATAATCCACCCCACATAAATATGGGAGAGGTTTCTGTGCCCAATAATCCACCCGACATAAATATGGGAGAGGTTTCTGTACCCCATAATCCTCCCCCCATAAATATGGGAGAGGATTCTGTACACCATAATCCACCCGACATAAATATGAGAGATGTCCTTGTACCCCTTAATCCACCCCCCATAAATATGGGAGAGGTTTCTGTACCCCATAATCCACCCCCATAAATATGCGAGAGGTTTCTGTACCCCTTAATCCAACCCCCATAAATATGGAAGAGGTTTCTGTGCCCCTTTATCCACCCGCCATAAATATGGGAGAGGTTTTAGTTCCCCATAATCCACCCACATAAATATGGGAGAGGTTTCTGTACCCCTTAATCCACCCCACCATAAATATGGGATAGGTTTCTGTACCCCATAATCCACCACACATAAATATTGGAGAGGTTTCTGTATCCCATAATCCACCCGACATAAATATGGGAGAGGTTTCTGTACCCTATAATCCACCCCCCATAAATATGGGAGAGGTTTCTGTACCCAATAATCCACCCCCCATAAATATGGGAAAGGTTTCTGTACCATTAATCTAACCCCCATAAATATGGGAGAGGTTTCTGTACCCCTTTATCCACCCGCCGTAAATATGGGAGAGGTTTCTGTACCCCATAATCCACCACACATAAATATGGGAGAGGTTGCTGTACCCCATAATCCACCCGACATAAATATGGGAGAGGTTTCTGTACCCCATAATCCACCCCCCATAAATATGGGAGAGGTTTCTGTACCCCATAATCCACCCCCCATAAATATGGGAAAGTTTTCTATACCCCATAATCCACCCCCCATAATTATGGGAGAGGTTTCTGTACTCCATAATCCACCCCCCATAAATATGGGAAAGTTTTCTATACCCCATAATCCACCCCACATAAATTTGGGAGAGGTTTCTGTACCCCATAATCCATCCCCCATAAATATGGGAGAGGTTTCTGTACCCCATAATCCACCCCACATAAATATGGGAGAGGTTTCTGTACCCTATAATCCACCCAACATAAATATGGGAGAGGTTTCTGGACCCCATAATTCACGCCCCATAAATATGGGAGAGGTTTCTGTACCCCATAATCCACCCGACATCAATATGGGAGAGGTTTCTGTACCCCATAATCCACCCCCCATAAATATGGGAAAGGTTTCTGTACCCCATAATCCACCCAACATAAATTTGGGAGAGGATTCTGTACCCCATAATCCACCCCACATATATATGGGAGAGGTTTCTGTGCCCTATAATCCACCCAACATAAATATGGGAGAGGTTTCTAAAAATTCTATAATCCAATTCCACAAATATGGGAGAGGTTTTCTGTAAATTTGTTAATCCATGATACAAATATGAGAGGCACCCATAACCCACCCGACATAAATATGGGAGAGATTTCTGTACCCCTTAATCCACCCCCCATAAATATGGGAGAGGCTTCTGTACCCCATAATCCACCCCACATAAATATGGGAGAGGTTTCTGTAACCATTAATCCACCCTACATAAATATGGGAGAGGTTTCTATACCCTATAATCCACCCGACATATATATGGGAGAGGTTTCTGTACCCCATAATCCACCCCCCATAAATATGGGAGAGGTTTCTGTACCCCATAATCCACCCCCACAAATGAGGGAGAGGATTTCAAAATTCCCCATAATCCACCCCTACATATGTTAAGGGAGAGAGGTTTTCATACCCTATAATCCACCTGACATATAAATATGGGAGAGGTTTCAAAATTTATAATCCACCCCATAAATATGGGAGAGGTTTCTACTCCTTAATCCACCCCCAAGGCAACATGGGGAGAGGTTTCTGTACCCCATAATCCACCCCACATAAATATGGGAGATGTTACTGTACCCCATAATCCACCCGACATAAATATGGGAGAGGTTTCTGTACCCCTTAATCCACCCCACCATAAATATGGGAGTGGTTTCTGTACCCCTTAATCCAACCCCCATAAATATGGGAGAGGTTTCTGTACCCCTTTATCCACCCACCATAAATATGGGAGAGGTTTTAGTACCCCATATCCACCCCACATAAATATGGGAAAGGTTTCTGTTCCCCATAATCCACCCCCCATAAATATGAGAGAGGTTTCTGTACCCCATAATCCACCCTCCATATGTATGGGAGAGGTTTCTGTACCCCATAATCCACCCCACATAAATATGGGAGAGGTTTCTGTACCCTATAATCCACCCGACATAAATATGGGAGAGGTATCTGTACCCCATAATGCACCCCCCATAAATATGGGAGAGGTTTCTGTACCCCATAATCCTCCCGACATAAATATGGGAGAGGTTTCTGTACCCCATAATCCACCCCACATAAATATGGGAGAGGTTTCTGTACCCCATAATCCACCCCCCATAAATATGGGAGAGGTTTTTGTACCCCATAATCCACCCCACATAAATATGGGAGAGGTTTCTGTACCCCATAATCCACCCCTAATAAATATGGGAGAGGTTTCTGTACCCCTTAATTCACCCCACATAAATATGGGAGAGGTTTCTGTACTCTATAATCCACCCCCCATAAATATGGGAGAAGTTTCTGTACCCCATAATCCACCCCACATAAATATGGGAGAGGTTTCTGTACCCTATAATCCACCCGACATAAATATGGGAGAGGTTTCTGTACCCCATAATCCACCCCCCATAAATATGGGAGGTTTCTGTACCCTTAATCCACCCCTATAGATATGGGAGGCTTGCACCCCATAATCCACCCCCACATAAATATGGGAGAGGTTTCTGTACCCCAATCCACCCCCCATAAATATGGGAGAGGTTTCCTGCACCCCATAATCCACCCCCCATAAATACATGGGAGAGGTTTCCTAAAATTCTATAATCCACCTGACATAAATATGGGAGAGGTTTCTGCACCCCATAATCCACCTGACACAAATATGGAGAGGGTTTCTTTGTCTCATAATCCACCCAACATAAATATGGGAGAGATTTCTGTATCCGTTAATCCACCCCCCATAAATATGGGAGAGGTTTCTGTACCCCATAATCCACCCCACATAAATTTAGGAGAGGTTTCTGTACCCCATAATCCACCCCACATAAATACGGGAGAGGTTTCTGTACCCCATAATCCACCCCACATAAATATGGGAGAGGTTTCTGTACCCTATAATCCACCCGACATAAATATGGGAGAGGTTTCTGGACCCCATAATCCACGCCCTATAAATATGGGAGAGGTTTCTGTACCCCATAATCCACCCGACATCAATATGGGAGAGGTTTCTGTACCCTATAATCCACCCGACATAAATATGGGAGAGGTTTCTGTACCCCATAATCCACCCAACATAAATTTGGGAGAGGTTTCTATACCCCATAATCCACCCCACATAAATATGGGAGAGGTTTCTGTGCCCTATAATCCACCCAACATAAATATGGGAGAGGTTTCTGTACCCCATAATCCACCCCCCATAAATATGGGAGAGGTTTCTGTACCCAATAATCCACCCGACATAAATATGGGAGAGGTTTCTGTACCCCATAACCCACCCGACATAAATATGGGAGAGATTTCTGTACCCCTTAATCCACCCCCAATAAATATGGGAGAGGTTTCTGTACCCCATAATTCACCCCACATAAATATGGGAGAGGTTTCTGTAACCATTAATCTAACCCCCATAAATATGGGAGAGGTTTCTGTACCCCTTTATCCACCCGCCATAAATATGGGAGAGGTTTTTGTACCCCATAATCCACCCCACATAAATATGGGAGAGGTTTCTGTACCCCATAATCTATTCCCCATAAATATGGAAAAGGTTTCTATACCCCATAATCCACCCCCATAATTATGGGAGAGGTTTCTGTATCCCATAATCCACCCCCCATAAATATGGGAAAGGTTTCTGTACCCCATAATCCACCCCCCACAAATGTGGGAGAGGTTTCTGTACCCCATAATCCACCCCACATAAATATGGGAGAGGTTTCTATACCTTATAATCCACCCGACAAAAATATGGGAGAGGTTTCTGGACCCCATAATCCACCCCACATAAATTTGGGAGAGGTTTCTGTACCCCATAATCCACCGCCCATAAATATGGGAGAGGTTTCTGTACCCCATAATCCACCCCCCATAAATAAGGGAGAGGCTCTGTACCCCATAATCCACCCCATAAATATG
>NW_024715720.1:0-9196 GCF_018991925.1 Homarus americanus | reverse complement strand
GCTTCCTTGGTTGTGGTGTCGTACATATTGCGTATGAACAGCAATCCCTTACTTAACTGTGATTGGTGGACTAAAATGTAAATCCACCAAATAACAGCCAATAGGAGAACAGAGCAGTCAGTCAGCATAACACCCCAACTTATGTTTTCCTGTTCGATATTTATTCTCCTTCACATTGTTCATGAGGAAGATGATACTGGAAATGTTGTGGGCGGTGTATTTATTTAACGTCATATCTCCCATTGTTCTAAATAGTGCAGAACCAACTGCCCCAGGGGCCCTACGGGGTCAGCACTCCCTGGAGCCCTCCCATTTGCCCTAACAGGTGCGGCGCTCGCAGGGGCATTCCCAGGGGCAACAGCGCACCCAGCGGCCCTTCCACGGGCAGTGGCTTCCCCAAGGGCCCAATTTAGGGTTGCCGGCGCTCCCCGGGCCCCTCTCAGGGGCAACGGCGCCCCCAGGGGTCCCTGTTAGGGGCTGTGGTATCCTCAGGGCCTCTTCCAGAGGCTCTGGCGTCCCCAGGGCCCTCCTAGGGGCGGCGGCGCTCCCTGGGACATTCCCAAGAGCAGCGGGTCGTCTGGGGCTCTCCTTAGGGGTGGATATGCTCTCCTGGACCCTCTCAGGGGTAGCGACGCCCCAAGGGACCCATGACAGGGGCTGTGACGTCCCAAGCGGCCCTATTAAGGGCAATGGCGCCCAGGGGTCCTTCCAGGGGCGTGGATGCTCCCAAGGGAACTCCCAGATGCTGAGGTGGTACTAGGAGCCCTCACAAGGGTGGCGGCGCCTTTAGGAGCCCTACCACAGGAGGCGGGTTCTCCTTAGGGGTGGCGGCGATCCCAGGGACCCTGCCAGGGGCAGTGGCGCCCCCAATGTCCCACCATTGGCCGGCGAACCTGCAAGGACCCTCCCAGGGGTGGTGGTGGCCCCACGAGCCTTCCAGGGGCGACGATGCACCCGGGGGACTTACCAGGGACGGCATCACCCCCATGGGCCCTCTCTATGGGTGGCAACGTCCCTAGAGGCCCTTTTCAAGGCCGGCGGTGCCTCCAAAGACCCTCCCAAGGGCAGTCGTGACCCCAAGGGCCCTGCCAGGGGCGGCGACGCTCCCAGGAGCCCTGCCTGGGGCGGCATCGCCTGCAAGGGCACTTTCAGGGAAGGTGGAGCCCCAATAGGCCCTGCCAGAGGCTGTAGCACTCCCAAGGCCTCTTCCAGGGGCTGTGGCGCCCCCAGGTCTCTCTCAGGAGCAGCGGCGCCCTCAAGCGCCCTCCCAAAAGCGGCGGATCCCTTAGGGGCCCTACCATTAGCTGTGGCACCCCCAGGACCTCTTCCAGGAACTGTGGAGTCCCCCGTGCCCTCCCAAGGGCGGCGGCGCCCCCTGGGGCCCTCCCACGGTTGGTGGGGCTCCCAGGGGCCCTCCCAGAGGCGGCGGCGATCCCAGGGGCCCTATTAGAGGCGGCCCCTCGCAGGATCCCTTTTGCTTCCTTGGTTGTGGTGTCGTACATATTGCGTACGAACAGCAATCCCTTACTTAACTGTGATTGGTGGACTAAAATGTAAATCCACCAAATAACAGCCAATAGGAGAACAGAGCAGTCAGTCAGCACAACACCCCAACTTATGTTTTCCTGTTCGATATTTATTCTCCTTCACATTGTTCATGAGGAAGATGATACTGGAAATGTTGTGGGCGGTGTATTTATTTAACGTCATATCTCCCATTGTTCTAAATAGTGCAGAACCAACTGCCCCAGGGGCCCTACGGGGTCAGCACTCCCTGGAGCCCTCCCATTTGCCCTAACAGGTGCGGCGCTCGCAGGGGCATTCCCAGGGGCAACAGCGCACCCAGCGGCCCTTCCAGGGGCAGTGGCTTCCCCAAGGGCCCAACTTAGGGGTGCCGGCGCTCCCCGGGGCCCTCTCAGGGGCAACGGCGGCCACAGGTGTCCCTGTCAGGGGCTGTGGTATCCTCAGGGCCTATTCCAGAGGGTCTGGCGTCCGCAGGGTCCTCCTAGGCGCGGCGGCGCCCCGTGGGGCCCTCCCAAGGGCAGCAGGGCCCCTGGGGCTCTCCTTTGGGGTGGAGAAGCTCTCCTGGACCCTCTCAAGGGCAGCGACGCCCCAAGGGGCCCCTGACATGGGCTGTGACGTCTCAAGGGGCCCTATTAGGGCGATGGCGCCCCAGGAGTCTTCCAAGGGGCGTGGACGCTCCCAAGGGACCTCCCAGATGCTGAGGCGGTACTAGGAGCCCTCACAAGGGTGGCGGCGTCTTTAGGGGCCCTACCACGGGAGGCGGGTCCTCCTTAGGGGTGGCGGCAATCCCAGGGACCCTGCCAGGGGCAGTGGCCCCCCCCAGGGGCCATCCCACGGGTGGGGGCGCCCCCAAAGTCCCACCATTGGCCGGCGAACCTGCAAGGACCCTCCCAGGGGTGGTGGTGGCCCCACGAGCCTTCCAGGGGCGACGGCGCACCCGGGGGCCTTACCAGGGACGGCAGCACCCCCATGGGCCCTCTCTATGGGTGGCAACGTCCCTAGAGGCCCTTTTCAAGGCCGGCGGTGCCTCCAAAGACCCTCCCAAGGGCAGTCGTGACCCCAAGGGCCCTGCCAGGGGCGGCGACGCTCCCAGGAGCCCTGCCTGGGGCGGCATCGCCTGCAAGGGCACTTTCAGGGAAGGTGGAGCCCCAATAGGCCCTGCCAGAGGCTGTAGCACTCCCAAGGCCTCTTCCAGGGGCTGTGGCGCCCCCAGGTCTCTCTCAGGAGCAGCGGCGCCCTCAAGGGCCCTCCCAAAAGCGGCGGATCCCTTAGGGGCCCTACCATTAGCTGTGGCACCCCCAGGACCTCTTCCAGGAACTGTGGAGTCCCCCGTGCCCTCCCAAGGGCGGCGGCGCCCCCTGGGGCCCTCCCACGGTTGGTGGGGCTCCCAGGGGCCCTCCCAGAGGCGGCGGCGATCCCAGGGGCCCTATTAGAGGTGGCCCCTCGCAGGATCCCTTTTGCTTCCTTGGTTGTGGTGTCGTACATATTGCGTACGAACAGCAATCCCTTACTTAACTGTGATTGGTGGACTAAAATGTAAATCCACCAAATAACAGCCAATAGGAGAACAGAGCAGTCAGTCAGCATAACACCCCAACTTATGTTTTCCTGTTCGATATTTATTCTCCTTCACATTGTTCATGAGGAAGATGATACTGGAAATGTTGTGGGCGGTGTATTTATTTAACGTCATATCTCCCATTGTTCTAAATAGTGCAGAACCAACTGCCCCAGGGGCCCTACGGGGTCAGCACTCCCTGGAGCCCTCCCATTTGCCCTAACAGGTGCGGCGCTCGCAGGGGCATTCCCAGGGGCAACAGCGCACCCAGCGGCCCTTCCAGGGGCAGTGGCTTCCCCAAGGGCCCAACTTAGGGGTGCCGGCGCTCCCCGGGGCCCTCTCAGGGGCAACGGCGGCCACAGGTGTCCCTGTCAGGGGCTGTGGTATCCTCAGGGCCTATTCCAGAGGGTCTGGCGTCCGCAGGGTCCTCCTAGGCGCGGCGGCGCCCCGTGGGGCCCTCCCAAGGGCAGCAGGGCCCCTGGGGCTCTCCTTTGGGGTGGAGAAGCTCTCCTGGACCCTCTCAAGGGCAGCGACGCCCCAAGGGGCCCCTGACATGGGCTGTGACGTCTCAAGGGGCCCTATTAGGGCGATGGCGCCCCAGGAGTCTTCCAAGGGGCGTGGACGCTCCCAAGGGACCTCCCAGATGCTGAGGCGGTACTAGGAGCCCTCACAAGGGTGGCGGCGTCTTTAGGGGCCCTACCACGGGAGGCGGGTCCTCCTTAGGGGTGGCGGCAATCCCAGGGACCCTGCCAGGGGCAGTGGCCCCCCCCAGGGGCCATCCCACGGGTGGGGGCGCCCCCAAAGTCCCACCATTGGCCGGCGAACCTGCAAGGACCCTCCCAGGGGTGGTGGTGGCCCCACGAGCCTTCCAGGGGCGACGGCGCACCCGGGGGCCTTACCAGGGACGGCAGCACCCCCATGGGCCCTCTCTATGGGTGGCAACGTCCCTAGAGGCCCTTTTCAAGGCCGGCGGTGCCTCCAAAGACCCTCCCAAGGGCAGTCGTGACCCCAAGGGCCCTGCCAGGGGCGGCGACGCTCCCAGGAGCCCTGCCTGGGGCGGCATCGCCTGCAAGGGCACTTTCAGGGAAGGTGGAGCCCCAATAGGCCCTGCCAGAGGCTGTAGCACTCCCAAGGCCTCTTCCAGGGGCTGTGGCGCCCCCAGGTCTCTCTCAGGAGCAGCGGCGCCCTCAAGGGCCCTCCCAAAAGCGGCGGATCCCTTAGGGGCCCTACCATTAGCTGTGGCACCCCCAGGACCTCTTCCAGGAACTGTGGAGTCCCCCGTGCCCTCCCAAGGGCGGCGGCGCCCCCTGGGGCCCTCCCACGGTTGGTGGGGCTCCCAGGGGCCCTCCCAGAGGCGGCGGCGATCCCAGGGGCCCTATTAGAGGCGGCCCCTCGCAGGATCCCTTTTGCTTCCTTGGTTGTGGTGTCGTACATATTGCGTACGAACAGCAATCCCTTACTTAACTGTGATTGGTGGACTAAAATGTAAATCCACCAAATAACAGCCAATAGGAGAACAGAGCAGTCAGTCAGCATAACACCCCAACTTATGTTTTCCTGTTCGATATTTATTCTCCTTCACATTGTTCATGAGGAAGATGATACTGGAAATGTTGTGGGCGGTGTATTTATTTAACGTCATATCTCCCATTGTTCTAAATAGTGCAGAACCAACTGCCCCAGGGGCCCTACGGGGTCAGCACTCCCTGGAGCCCTCCCATTTGCCCTAACAGGTGCGGCGCTCGCAGGGGCATTCCCAGGGGCAACAGCGCACCCAGCGGCCCTTCCAGGGGCAGTGGCTTCCCCAAGGGCCCAACTTAGGGGTGCCGGCGCTCCCCGGGGCCCTCTCAGGGGCAACGGCGGCCACAGGTGTCCCTGTCAGGGGCTGTGGTATCCTCAGGGCCTATTCCAGAGGGTCTGGCGTCCGCAGGGTCCTCCTAGGCGCGGCGGCGCCCCGTGGGGCCCTCCCAAGGGCAGCAGGGCCCCTGGGGCTCTCCTTTGGGGTGGAGAAGCTCTCCTGGACCCTCTCAAGGGCAGCGACGCCCCAAGGGGCCCCTGACATGGGCTGTGACGTCTCAAGGGGCCCTATTAGGGCGATGGCGCCCCAGGAGTCTTCCAAGGGGCGTGGACGCTCCCAAGGGACCTCCCAGATGCTGAGGCGGTACTAGGAGCCCTCACAAGGGTGGCGGCGTCTTTAGGGGCCCTACCACGGGAGGCGGGTCCTCCTTAGGGGTGGCGGCAATCCCAGGGACCCTGCCAGGGGCAGTGGCCCCCCCCCAGGGGCCATCCCACGGGTGGGGGCGCCCCCAAAGTCCCACCATTGGCCGGCGAACCTGCAAGGACCCTCCCAGGGGTGGTGGTGGCCCCACGAGCCTTCCAGGGGCGACGGCGCACCCGGGCGCCTTACCAGGGACGGCAGCACCCCCATGGGCCCTCTCTATGGGTGGCAACGTCCCTAGAGGCCCTTTTCAAGGCCGGCGGTGCCACCAAAGACCCTCCCAAGGGCAGTCGTGACCCCAAGGGCCCTGCCAGGGGCGGCGACGCTCCCAGGAGCCCTGCCTGGGGCGGCATCGCCTGCAAGGGCACTTTCAGGGAAGGAGGAGCTCCAATAGGCCCTGCCAGAGGCTGTAGCACTCCCAAGGCCTCTTCCAGGGGCTGTGGCGCCCCCAGGTCTCTCTCAGGAGCAGCGGCGCCCTCAAGGGCCCTCCCAAAAGCGGCGGATCCCTTAGGGGCCCTACCATTAGCTGTGGCACCCCCCAGGACCTCTTCCAGGAACTGTGGAGTCCCCCGTGCCCTCCCAAGGGCGGCGGCGCCCCCTGGGGCCCTCCCACGGTTGGTGGGGCTCCCAGGGGCCCTCCCAGAGGCGGCGGCGATCCCAGGGGCCCTATTAGAGGCGGCCCCTCGCAGGATCCCTTTTGCTTCCTTGGTTGTGGTGTCGTACATATTGCATATATCCAGCAATTCATTACTTAACTATGATTGGTGGACTAAAATGTAAATCCACCAAATAACAGCCAATAGGAGAACAGAGCAGTCAGTCAGCACAACACCCCAACTTATGTTTTGCTGTTGGATATTTGTTCTCCTTTACATTGTTCTTGGTGCTAATATACTGGAAATGCGATGGGCAGTGTATTTATTTAACGTCATATCTCCCATTGTTCTGGGGCCAGTGCAGAACCAACTGCCCTAGGGACCCCATGGGGTCAGCACTCCCTGAGCTCTCCCATTTGCCCTGCAACAGGTGCGGCGCCGCAGGGGCATTCCCAGGGCAACAGCGTGACCCAGCGGCCCTTCCAGGCAGTGGCTTCCCCAAGGGCCCAACTTAGCTGGCGCCCCGGGCCCTCTCAGGCCAACAGCGGCCACAGGTGTCCCTGCCAGGGGCTGTGGCATACTCAGGGCCTAATTCCAGAGGGTCTGGCGTCCGCAGGGTCCTCCCATGCAAGGGCACAGTAGGCCCTGCCAAGGGCAGCAGGCCCCTGGGGGTTCTCCTTGGGGTGGGAGAAACTCTCCTGACCCTCTCAGCAGCGTGACGCCTGCGCCCCTGACATGGGCTGTGACGTCTCAAGGGGCCCTATTAGGGCGATGGCGCCCCAGGAGTCTTCCAAGGGGCGTGGACGCTCCCAAGGGACCTCCCAGATGCTGAGGCGGTACAAGGAGCCCTCACAAGGGTGGCGGCGTCTTTAGGAGCCCTACCACGGGAGGCGGGTACTCCTTAGGGGTGGCGGCAATCCCAGGGACCCTGCCAGGGGCAGTGGCCCCCCCCAGGGGCCATCCCACGGGTGGGGGCGCCCCCAAAGTCCCACCATTGGCCGGCGAACCTGCAAGGACCCTCCCAGGGGTGGTGGTGGCCCCACGAGCCTTCCAGGGGCGACGGCGCACCCGGGGCCTTACCAGGGACGGCAGCACCCCCATGGGCCCTCTCTATGGGTGGCAACGTCCCTAGAGGCCCTTTTCAAGGCCGGCGGTGCCTCCAAAGACCCTCCCAAGGGCAGTCGTGACCCCAAGGGCCCTACCAGGGTCGGCGACGCTCCCAAGAGCCCTGCCTGGGGCGGCATCGCCTGCAAGGGCACTTTCAGGGAAGGTGGAGCCCCAATAGGTCCTGCCAGAGGCTATAGCACTCCCAAGGCCTCTTCCAGGGGCTGTGGCGCCCCAGGTTCTCTCAGGAGCAGCGGCGCCCCCAAGGGCCCCTCCCAAAAGCGGTGATCCTTAGGGCCCTGGGCTCATTAGCTGTGGCAACTCCCCCAGGACCTCTTTCCAGGAACTGTGGAGTCCCCCCGCGTTCCCAAGACGGCGGCGCCCCTGGGGCTCCTCCCACGGTTGGTGGGGCTCCAGGGGCCTCCCAGGTGGCAGATCCTAGGGGCCCTATTAGAGGCGGCCCTCGCAGGATCCCTTTTGCTTCCTTATTGTGTGTCGCACATATTGGCGCATCAGCAATCCCTTACTTAACTGTGATTGGTGGACCAAAATGTAAATCCAATTAAATAACAGCCACAGGAGAACAGAGCAGTTTGCCAGCACAACACCCCCAACTTATGTTTTCCTGTTCGATATTTATTCTCCTTCACATTGTTCATGAGGAAAATGATACTGGAAATGTTGTGGGCGGTGTATTTATTTAACGTCATATCTCCCATTGTTCTAAATAGTGCAGAACCAACTGCCCCAGGGGCCCTACGGGGTCAGCGTTCCCTGGAGCCCTCCCATTTGCCCTAACAGGTGCGACGCTCGCAAGGGCATTCCCAGGGGCAACAGAGCACCCAGCGGCCCTTCCACGGGCAGTGGCTTCCCAAAGGGCCCAACTTAGGGTTGCCGGCGCTCCCCGGGCCACTCTCAGGGGCAACGGCGCCCCCAGGGGTCCCTGTCAGGGGCTGTGGTATCCTCAGGGCCTCTTCCAGAGGCTCTGGCGTCCCCAGGGCCCTCCTAGGGGCGGCGGCGCTCCCTGGGACATTCCCAAGAGCAGCGGGTCGTCTGGGGCTCTCCTTAGAGGTGGATATGCTCTCCTGGACCCTCTCAGGGGCAGCGACGCCCCAAGGGACCCATGACATGGGCTGTGACGTCCCAAGCGGCCCTATTAAGGGCAATGGCGCCCAGGGGTCCTTCCAGGGGCGTGGACGCTCCCAAGGGACCTCCCAGATGCTGAGGTGGTACTAGGAGCCCTCACAAGGGTGGCGGCGCCTTTAGGAGCCCTACCACAGGAGGCGGGTTCTCCTTAGGGGTGGCGGCGATCCCAGGGACCCTGCCAGGGGCAGTGGCGCCCCCAATGTCCCACCATTGGCCGGCGAACCTGCAAGGACCCTCCCAGGGGTGGTGGTGGCCCCACGAGCCTTCCAGGGGCGACGGCGCACCCGGGGGCCTTACCAGGGACGGCAGCACCCCCATGGGCCCTCTCTATGGGTGGCAACGTCCCTAGAGGGCCCTTTTCAAGGCCGGCGGTGCCTCCAAAGACCCTCTCAAGGGCAGTCGTGACCCCAAGGGCCCTGCCAGGGGCGGCGACGCTCCCAGGAGCCCTGCCTGGGGCGGCATCGCCTGCAAGGGCACTTTCAGGGAAGGTGGAGCCCCAATAGGCCCTACCAGAGGCTGTAGCACTCCCAAGGCCTCTTCCAGGGGCTGTGGCGCCCCCAGGTCTCTTTCAGGAGCAGCGGCGCCCTCAAGGGCCCTCCCAAAAGCGGCGGATCCCTTAGGGGCCCTACCATTAGCTGTGGCACCCCCAGGACCTCTTCCAGGAACTGTGGAGTCCCCCGTGCCCTCCCAAGGGCGGCGGCGCCCCCTGGGGCCCTCCCACGGTTGGTGGGGCTCCCAGGGGCCCTCCCAGAGGCAGCGGCGATCCCAGGGGCCCTATTAGAGGCGGCCCCTCGCAGGATCCCTTTTGCTTCCTTGGTTGTGGTGTCGTACATATTGCGTACGAACAGCAATCCCTTACTTAACTGTGATTGGTGGACTAAAATATAAATCCACCAAATTACAGCCAATAGGAGAACAGAGCAGTCAGTCAGCACAACACCCCAACTTATGTTTTCCTGTTGGATATGTATTCTCCTTTACATTGTTCATGATCTGGAGATACTGGAAATGCTATGGGCGGTGTATTTATTTAACGCCATATCTCCCATT
>NW_024715719.1:0-10712 GCF_018991925.1 Homarus americanus | reverse complement strand
CGATGTCTTGCCACACAGGAGAGACGCCAGGGCACGGACGGTGGATAGGGCGTGGAGGAAGTGGCGATGACGTGGCAGCCGCGGTAGTAGCTGGAGTAGGAGTCCGGAGATTGACAGCCGAATAGTGAAGGACTGGGGAATCAGCCCAGGCGCCCCAGGAGCCTCAGAATGAGCACACAACCAGAATTGTAATCGAACAGCGGGGGAAGTGCAGCTGTGGAGCTGGCTGGGTAGTGTCTGATGTGTAACGAAGCAGCAGCAACCTTCTCACGTCCGTCTACCCCCCCTAGTGGGGCCGCGAACAAGCAAACGAGCGGCAGACAACCATCCTGCTTGTTACAGCCCTTACACAGCTCCCCCAACAAAAATCTACTGTAAGGTAGATTAAAACTTAAGATTGGTACAACAAAACATATAACAATCCTACAACAAATGGTAAAATATACAGAGCAAAATAGAGAATGGTCACTTTAAAAGAATAAGTGGTAACTTGATATTAATATATCGCATGGCTGTATCAAGGAATTGCACTTGGGTTCCACTTCAGTCCAGGTTTAAGTTTGGGCCCATTGACAGTCGTAGAGGATTCTTTTATCCCATCCAGTGTTATCGGTAACTGGCAACCGAGATCATCTGAGTCTGGCGCCTGAACTTCACAGGAAATCTTGCAGGGTAGTGCCTCGACTGACTCCAGCTTGGGAACGTCGTCAAGGACACGAGCAAAGTTAATGTGGTCCCTGCAATTATATTTCCTTAACAAATTAGCTTGATATAATTTAGGCTTCTTAGAGGAAGGGGGTGAGAACGGTCCAACAAAATCTATGTCTACCCGAGAAAATGGCTCTGTAATGATGGTTAAGGGTTTAAGAGGAACAGGACGGACTCTACCCTTGGCGGACATACGCTGGCACTGATCACAACTCCTACAAAAGGCTCTAATATCTGCTCCCATACCTGGCCAGTTAAACTGATCAGCAACCTTCATATAAGTCTTCCGAAGAGAACAGTGTCCTGCTAGAGGGCTCTCGTGAGCTACAGTGAGAATGTTGCTATGACAATAAGCAGGTACAACCAGTAAAAACCGACCTACTTTGGCTGGTTGCTTGGATGACACACAAGACCTATGTAACAGACCATTAATACAAACAAACTTGATACTCCTTCCCAGAAGTCACCTTCTCCATCACCAACTTCAGAGTGGTACACGAAACTTGAAATTTGGCGAACTCCTTGGGCGTCACAGTCAGTGGCTGAAATTTCGGCAGAACCAGGGGATGCAGTTGTTTCACCTTCGCCGTCTGTGTCTCCACAGCTTGGACCTTTGCTGGAGGTGAGGTGGCGTGTGAGGGGGGACAAAGCGACGTCGGTTGGTGACGAGGCGGCGTAGTTTGGTGGCGAGGAGACTGGCGCTGGTGGAGGAGACTGGCGCTGGTGGCGAGGAGACCTGCGCTGGTGGCGATGAGAGTTTTAAGGGTTCCGGAACGTTAGGGTCACGAACTCCGGGAACATTACCAATGAGTACACTAGCGAATTTAATGAGCGCTCTTATCACATTAGACCAACCAATGAAATAGGGGCAACGCAGGTAGCACCTAACAACAGGGAACTGATCAACACGACCTAAATAATCGTCTACACTAAAGTTCGAGCAGCTGGAGACGTCAGCGTCAGGCAGGGCTTCCTCAGAGACAATAATACACGAGCAGCCGGTGTCCCTGATGATAGTAGATGCCCAAGACCCATTTATTGTTCTGCTGACACAATAACGGGGGCAGCTCCTGTCTTCCAAACAGAATCCGACCTTGTAGCTGGGCTGATGAATGTCGGTAGATTTGAAGGCACGGGATTCCTGGGACAGCGAGAATGAATGTGCTCTTCTTCTCCACAGTTGTGGCACTGCACGGCCGGTGAGGTACTCCTCTCTACTCCTGTGAGTGGATCC
Organism: Homarus americanus; assembly: GCF_018991925.1. Lineage (NCBI taxonomy): Eukaryota > Metazoa > Arthropoda > Malacostraca > Decapoda > Nephropidae > Homarus > Homarus americanus. The sequence goes on along the minus strand of NW_024715719.1, from coordinate 8,770 downwards.
TTGGAGGACGGAGGCTTCATGTTCTTCACTTTAGGAGTGGGGGACTTGGGGTAGGCGTTGCGAGCGGACGCCCAGTTGTCAGCAAGTTCTACAGCTTCTCCTAGCATCGCTGGCCTATGTTTCTTGATGAATATTTTCAAGTCTGGCGGTAGAGAAGACAAAAACAGATCCAATATCATGAAGTTAGTGAGAGACACAAAGGTTTCCTCAACCTCTGACGCCTCTAGCCATTGTTGAAACAAACGACCTAGGTGGATTGAAAATTGCTGGTATGTTTCCCCTGCTCGAATCTTTGTTCAGCGGAAATCAACACGATAACCATCAGAAGTTTTGTTAAACCCTCGCAAGAGAGCTTGCTTCAACAAAGAGTAATCTCTAGTGATGTCGGCAAACAGGGACGTATAAATCAGTACCGGTTTCCCACTCAGTAGGTTACCCAATCTTACAGCATAGCTATCTTTGTCCACACCAAGCAGCTCAGCTACCCGTTCAAACCTAACAAGGTAGGAGGCGATGTCTTCTCCTTCATGATAAACAGGCAAACTAGGTTTTACAACATTATCTTGTATCGGGCCAGAGGATTCTGGTCTACTTTGAGCATTAATCCTTGCTAGTTCTATGTCCTTTTCTGCCTGCAACTTTATTCGAACTGTCTCTTGGTGTTGCGTTTCTTTCTCTCTCTCTCTCTCTCTCTCTCTCTCTCTCTCTCTCTCTCTCTCTCTCTCTCTCTCTCTCTCTCTCTCTCTCTCTCATTTGTTTCCTATCTTTCACGAACAATGCGAAAGGAAGTTTGTTTTTCCATAAACTTCTATCTTTAATAACGTAGGAACCAATCTCTCACACGCTCATTAGTACACACACACACACACACACACACACTGAGAGGGTAACTTCATCCTCAGTACTGTGAATTTTCATATAAATTTATCCATTATTCTTGATTTCAATGTTGTTGTTTTTTTATTCATAATTCTGAACCGGAGACACTTTCTGTTGGTCATTGTCCGATTCAAGACGATAATTTGTGTATGTATATTATGTATGCTGTATTTATATTATGCTATGTATATTATGTATGTGCTCCATTTATGTATTATTTATTTAGCCTAGCTAGTAGCGTGTGGCAATGTATTTATCAATGTCCCACATGCCTAATTAATGTGCCTGGCGACGTATGGAAGCTGTTAATGTATCACTTCCCATACGTCCCCTAGAGAGCAGTTGACAAGCGGACAGAGTAAGGAGCGCTACCCCCCTTGTGTACATATCTTTTATCCAGTAAATAGAACCTACAAACTATACAGGTGTTTGTGTTCGCTCCTGTATATAGAACTTAATACCCAGAACACGAACATGGCGCAGTGTGTACTTTTACTGGATAATTACGAGTGACAGTGAAAACTGTGCGGGAAGCCGGCTTATGGACTCCTCTGTGTCAATCAACCGCCGTCTCCTCGAAGAATTTATAGCAACTTTGAGCAGTGTCAGTGATTTTCTGTGCAGTGTTTAGTGCATTGTGTGTTTCGTGCCATAAATGTGTGACCTTGTTCTAAAGGATTCCCAAGGTACACGGCATGTTCTGGGCATTTGTAAGGAGTAAAGTTTTTCGCATCCTTCTCTCGCCATGTCCAGAGGGTAACTGACGCTAATCGTCGTCTCCACACCCACTCACAGCTCGAGGCCCCTCATGGCGAGACGCTCTAGCCCGCCCGGCACACACACTCACTGACATCGGCGATTCCCTTATATATATTTTATATATATAATCTACTTATCTGTGTATTTAATTAATTTTTTGTCTGAGATCTTGTTGATACGACGGGCTGACCGGTCAACACTGATTTAAGACACAGTACACAGATGAAGTAGTTATGTCTCGTGCCTTACGTAGTCGTGGAGCCAGCGCCCGGATGAGTCAGTCGGATGATAGCTCCGCAGAGATGGATGACCAGGCTGACCATGACGCTCCAGCTCCCACAACATCGCGCAGCCCTTCACCTCGATATTCAGCGTTGTCTCCAGAGATAATTGCTTTAATGAAGTTTATGAGAGATGAAAGGCGCGAGGATGAAGCTAACAGACGTGCGGCAGACGAACGCAGAAGGCAAGCAGAGGCAGAGAGAGACCACCAACGGAGATTGGAAGACAGTGCACGGTTTGAAGCTTTGATATCTCGCCTCACTGTTAACCAAGCCCCTGGCTCTAACACTGCCTCGGTACTGACTGGTTCAGATACCTCATCAATGCTTCCTTCACGCCCACCAGCCCCACCTAAAGCGGCAGCTCAAACACCGCCCATCTTGAAGCCTGATGTGAATTAACAGACTTTTCGTGAATGGCGGCGACGATGGACTGATTATGCTACAATGGTGGATCTCCAGAGTTTGTCACAGCCTAAACAACTTATCCAGCTGTGTATGTGCCTGTCCTTGGAAACTCAGCGTGTCTTAGAACATATGTTGCAGGTACCTCCGACCTCTTCGTTGTCTGTAGAGGAGGTACTGGACATTCTACAACAGTACATCAAAGGGCAGCGGAATGAAGCTCTGCGCAGGAGGGAATTGTTTAGCTGCAGACAGATGGAGGGTGAGACTTTTGACGCCTTTTATGTACGTCTTAAGAGAGCCTCGGAAGAGGTAGATATATGTCTAGGCCACCACCAGCAGTGCGAGGAGATCCAGTTGAAGCAGGTGATCCTGATGGGTGTTAAGGACGAGGAACTTGTCCAACGCCTCACCTCCCTCGACTCTTCCTCTTCTCTCAAGGATGTGTTGACGATATGTCGCTCTTATGAGGCTGCCAGGTGTGCCACCTCTGCCATCCGAGCTCCCCCTACAGCTGTACGCGCTGTGTCCCGGTACAAGAAGGACAAGAAGTCCGCTCCTACGCCTTCGCCCACCACGCCCACGCCCGGTTCATTTTGTAACAACTGTGGTAAGCAGCACGGAACACAGGTGTGTCCAGCTGCTCAGTCTACCTGCAACAGTTGTGACCGTATGGGCCACTGGTCGCTCACAGTGCGGTGCCCAGCTAAGTACGTACAGTGCAATGTGTGCGGTCGTCTGGGCCACTATGACAAGTGTTGCCCTACCAACAAACCCAAGGGACAGCGTCGGCGGAAGCTTCAGCGCCCTTCCACCAGTGAGGGCCGCCCACAGTCTTCCAATCAGAAGCATGACGACCCTGGACAACGCTCGAGCCATATTAGGAATGTGTGCTCCCCCTCGCGTCCCAGGACCAAAGTCCCCCAGTACATCAGTGTCATCGTGACCTACGGCAGTGTGTCATCCCGTCTTCAGATGTTGCCCGACACCGGCGCTGATGCTACAGTCATCGGTCCCCAGCATTTGCAATGCTTGGGGCTCTCTCCAAGTGATCTAGGACCGCCCCCCAAGGATCTCCGCTTCACGGCAGATGGTTCACAGATGGCCCCAGCCCTAGGTTCACTCCAAGCACAAGTCACCTTTGGCAACAGGTCGTGTCAAGCCTGGATTGATGTGCATAACGGTGTCCCGACTCCTTTGCTGTCCTACAGACATTGTCAAGAGTTGGCCATCATCTCCCAGGGCTTCCCCAAACCTATTCTCGAGGTAAAACACGCCAACAGGGTGCACGAAGGGAGCAGCAACTACCCTGCTGCCGCCCTACCCCTGCCTCTTGCCAGTGACACCTCTCCTTCGGATGCTCGGAAGTACTTCCTGAAGGAATTCAGCGACGTTCTGGTGACCAAGTCCGCTCTGGAATCCAAGCCTCTCAAGAAGATGGTAGGTCCCCCCATGAGGATCCACTTGAGGGACGACGCGAAGCCCAAGAAATTATTGCACCAGCCGGTGATGACCCGTCTCCATGGTGTCACCCTATGGTAGTCGTCGCAAAACCCAAAGGTGGTGTTCGGATCACCACTGACCTCTCCAAGCTCAACAGCCAGGTGTCTCGTCCTGCGCACCCTTCTCCCACGCCCTTTGCAGCTATACGCAGTGTGAACCCGAAGGCGCGCTTCTTCACGACGATGGACGCCCTGTGTGGATACTGGCAGATAGAGCTTGCCGAAGAAGACCGACCACTCACAACTTTCATCACCCCGCATGGACGTTACAGTTATTGCCGTGGCCCCATGGGATTCGCCGCTACAGGAGACGCTTTCTGTCTTCGAGGTGATATGGCTCTACAAGGTTTGGCGAACTGTGTGAAAGTGGTCGACGACATACTCGTATACGATGAGGATTACATGGATCACCTCTGCCGTATCTACGAGGTACTCAACAGGTGCCGGAAGCACGGCATCACCCTAAATGCCGACAAGTTTGTTCTGGCCAGCTCTTCAGTTGATTTTTGTGGGTACACCCTCTCAGGGAATGGTATCGCAGCTGACCCGGAAAAGGTCCGCGCCATCACGGATTTTCCCACCCCTGCTAACCTGACCGACTTGAGGTCCTTCATCGGTCTCGTCAACCAGTTAGCAGAGTTTTCGCCGGACATCTCCGCAGCTGCCCAACCACTTCGCCCCCTGATGAGCCCCAAGAGGACATTCCTGTGGACCCCCGACCACGACAAGGCCTTCCAGCAAGTGAAACAGGCCCTGTCTCGTCCACCTGTCCTCGCCACGTTTGACCCAGCCTTGCCGACAGTTCTGCAGACAGATGCCTCACGCTTGTATGGCGTGGGATACGCCCTACTGCAGGATCATGGTGGAGGGCAGTTCCGGCTCGTCCAGTGTGGCTCGCGTTTCCTCTCTGACACTGAGACGCGCTACGCCACTATTGAGTTGGAGCTGTTGGCTGTGGTTTGGGCGATGTCCAAGTGCAGGTTTTACCTCATAGGCCTGCAACACTTTCACCTAGTGACCGACCATCGCCCGCTTGTCCCGATCCTCAACCACTACACGCTGGACGCCGTTGAGAACCCTCGCCTCCAGCGTCTGAAAGAGAAGCTCTCGGCGTACATCTTCACAGCAGTGTGGCGTGCTGGTAAGGAGCTCTGCATCCCTGATGCCTTATCCCGCTCTCCTGTCAGCCGCCCTACTCCAGAAGACCATGTGCTCGACGCCGACCTCGCTCTTTCCGTCAGGACTGTGGTCACTCTCCATGCCGTCCAATCCCTTCGTTCGGACCTGTCACCAGATGACGACAAGGCAATGGAGGACCTTCGAACAGCGGCCCGAGATGACCCTTCCTACGTCCGACTTGTCGAGTGTGTGAGGAATGGATTTCCTAGCAACCGCTACGATCTTCACAACACCCTGCTCCCGTATTGGAAACTCCGCGATGAACTCTACTGCGACGGAGACCTTGTTCTGTACGGAGCACGTGTAGTTGTCCCTGCTGCATCACGTCCCCACGTCTTGGCTCGCCTTCACGACAGTCACCGTGGAGCTGAGGCCACCAAACGACGTGCACGACAGACTGTGTTCTGGCCCGGCATCGACTCCGACATCTCCAATGTTGTCCGTGCGTGTGAGCCCTGCCAAGTATTACAACCCAGCCAGCAGCAGGAACCCTTCATGAGTGACGACAACCCCACCCGCCCCTTTGAGTCTGTGTCGGCCGACTTTTTCTCTGTGTCAGGAAAGTCCTTCCTTGTTATCGTCGACCATCTCTCTGGTTGGCCGGTTGTCATCAAGTGCGGTAATGACACGACGTCTGCCGCCACCATCAGCAAGTTCCGCCACTACTTCCGTGACGTGGGCGTTCCTGTACGCCTGCGAACCGACGGAGGGCCCCAGTTCACAAGCCGGGACTTTGCTGTGTTCCTTGACCGATGGGGAGTCCGGCATGTGTTGTCATCGCCCCATTACCCGCAGTCCAATGGCCATGCTGAGGCTGCTGTCAAATCCCTGAAGCACCTCATCCTTAAGGTGGCCCCTTCTGGGAATATTGACTGCGAGGCCTTCGACGGGTCTTCTTGAACTCCCAACACACCTAACTACACCGGTACGATACGAAGTCTTTAGTTAAGAGGTGAAAGAAGATTATTAGGGATTGAAGGAAAAGTGGTGAAACTGAAATACAGTAGGAGTAGAAAGAATCTGGGCTCAACCAGATCGCTTCATCTTTCTTATTGGTGTTTTGTCTTTGTTCTGCTCCCTTGGGTCGTCAGACCTTTGTATTAATATTGGTTTATTTATATAATGCTGCTTATTATTATTATTTTTATTATTGTTGGAGTTAGTGAGCCCGCCCAGGTCCTTGTGTAACTGGGAGGGTAGTCACATTTTTTTTTTTGAGGTGTTAGTTAAGTGTTAGTTGTGTTAGTCTAAGGGTACACTGTATGGAGAGGCCTGCCAGGTTCTTAGTGGAGCTGGTTGGTCACTCTCATCTTTATTCCTCTAGTAATGTTTTATGTAGAAATGTGTATATTGAGGCAGGAGGTGGTTCAATTACTTCTTCCTGGCTGATATAGCTGGGAGGGTAATCACATTATTATTATTAATATTATTATTTTATTTATTTTTTATTTATTTTTTTTTTTGAGTTAGTGAGCCCGCCCAGGTCCTTGTGTAGCTGGGAGGGTAGTCACATTTTTATTTATTTATTTTTTTTTTTTTACTAAGATGTTAGTTCAATGTTAAATGTTAAATGTTAAATGTTAAATATTAGTTATGTTAGTCTAAAGGTACGCTGTATGGAGAGGCCTGCCAGGTTCTTGTGGAGCTGGTAGGTCACTCTCATCTTTTATTCTCTCTATTAATGTTTTATATGTATATTGGGGCAGGAGATGGTTCAATTACTTTCTTCCTGGCTGATTTAAACCAACTGTGTTCTTGGAATTCTTCGTTGTCTATATTATTTATCCAGTTTTGATATGTTTCTGTGTTAAGTTCAGTCACTTTTTTCCAAATATTTACAGCTTTGTTGTGTATATCTACATTGATTGCTAAGAGGTTTGCTCTCTTGTGTAGCTGTTCATTATTGATGTGGTCTGTATATTTTATGTTATATATAAATCTATGAATCGGCTGCTTGTCCAATTAACCAGTCCGTTCACATATATTTATATTTGGGTTTTAAGTAACGAAACCCAAACGGTAGTTCCTTTGTTTTATTATAAAAGGTTGTATATATAATTCCTGAGTGTATATCAACCGTAAGTCTCACTGTCTAGGAGTGAATGAGAAGGGGACGGCGTTTATGTATAATAAACGTTAGGTCACGTCCTTACGATATGAGTTGAGGTGAGCTACTGAAGCTTAAGGGCATCGCAGTGCGTGCTTACAGAAATGCTGAGCTATGGGTCTCGCCCTCTTGGGTGAGTTGCCCGCTCACGTGTCCATATCATGTCTTACTCATAGACAGTGGAAAGTTACAGGGGGTGAATCTGAATATAATATCAGATGTATTGACCCATTTATATAATACGTTCTGTTGATGAGACAGGGGCCTATTACAAATCTCTGAGGGCTATATTTTGTACTGTTTGTAACCTTTTAATGCACGTTTTACTAAGGGTGTTCAATGGGATGGGTGGGTAGTCCATAATTGATTTGACAAGGGCAATATAAATCTTTCTTTTGTTATTAATGCTAAGGTTCTTAAAGCGTTTTATTTTTGATAATCTTATTCTTGCCTGTCGTTCTTTATCTTTTAAGTATGTTATATATCCTCTTTTTGTTAGTTTTAATCCAAGCATCCTGCCTTCAGTGTCGTATGGGTATAGTTCCTGGTCGACTATTACTGGACTTGTTTTAATCTTGGCTATTGGTATTATCTTGAATTTGTTCTTATCTGTCCTGATTTTCCATTTTTTCTCAAATCATTTATGTTTTTTATCGCTCTTACCGTGTAGTGCCATAAATTGAGTTGATTTTCCTGGGTATGATACTATTTGAGTAATATCATCAGCAAACATTACATATTCGCTAAAGGGGGTAGGTTGAGGTGTGTCTGAAGTATAAATTGTATATAGTGTTGGAGAAAGGCATCCTCCTTGAAGTACTCCACTCTCAAGATTAAACATAGTTCCCATAAAGTTTCCAATTTGAATTTGTGCTCTCCTATCATCTAAATAGTTACACAATATTCTTAGCAAGTATTCGTTAAGTCCCAGTTTTAATATTTTATATTTTAAGCCTAAATGCCAAACTTTATCAAAAGCCTTAGAAACATCCCTTAAAATTATATTGATCTGGTTACCCTTGCTTTTTTCTATTGCAATTATTTCCGTTATTGTAGCTATTGCAGTTAGGGTATTTCTATTGGGCATAAATCCATGTTGTCTGTTGTTAGTTTTCCCATGTTGTGTTAAAAAGGCTATAAGTCTTGAATTTAATATTTTTTCCAATAGTTTCCCGGTAATTTCTAATAAAGATATTGGCCTGTAGTTTAATATTTCCTTATTGTCCTTACCCTCCTTAGGAATAAATATCATTTTAGCATATTTTAGTTTGTCTGGAAAGTAACCGGTTATTAAGCATGCGTTATAAATGCTTAATAGTGTTTTTAAGATGTTTTCAGGTAGATTCATGATCATATTTCGTGTAATATATTTCGTGTAATACCTGTGAGCCCAGGGGCTTTTTCCTTAAATTTCCTCAGACAGTGCATAGTCTATATATTGCCTTGGGGTGATTCTATGTATTTGTCTTCCCATTTCTTCTTCTATCCTTTCTTCGTGTTCACTATCAAAATCTTCATTTTCCTCATCTGATATTTTAAAAACTTTTACCCATTCCTTTTGAATGCTGACTCTTGTTCATTTTCCTCGTGCAATTTTGTTCCATTTTGGTCTTTAATGTATGGTGTTTTTTGCTTGTTGTGCCCCATCATCTTGTTTA
>NW_024715718.1:0-13972 GCF_018991925.1 Homarus americanus | reverse complement strand
TCTGGCTGGGGCGTTTATTCTCTGTTGTTGGTTACTACGTGCCTAACACATTTCGTGTTTACACAAGCCTAAACACTTTCTGACTTTGGTAAGAAGTAACATAATATATAATATATATATTCAATAAAGGCAGCATATAAACATGCATATATATAACACTATTATACTACGGAGTAGTTCTCTATTGGTCCCTGTTTGTTCTATAACCGTCCCAATGTTATTATATTGTACTTGTAGTCTCTTTAATTCTTCGTTGGGTTTGTTACTCGGGAGGGTTCTGTATGACGTTTTTGGGGTTGTCTGGTTGATTGCTTGTTTTTTTGTGTTGTGTAGCTTGTCTACCTGTTCGTCAATTTCCTCGAGTGTTGCATCTTTTAGATTTATTTGTGGGAAGTTTTCCAATAAATCCTTATATTTCATCCAGTCTGTTTTGCTCATCTGGAGCCTTGGTGGTATTTTTGCTTGAATTGGGCTGGTGGAAATTGTGAATAATATCGGAATGTGGTCACTTGGGGTGATGGGGCCTTGCTCTATGTGGTAGTTAAGGAATGCTTTGTTGTTGCAGAAAATTCTGTCGGGTGTTGAAACGCCGTTTGGTCCCATCCAGGTGGTGAAGTACGGGCCCAGATGAAGTAGTCTGCCAGTGTTGATTATACGTTCCAATGCTGTGCGTATCTGGTTACTGTTGCCGTTGCTAAAAATGCTGTGTTTTGCATTGAAATCTCCCAGGATTTACATTCTCGTTCAAGAATCTTCGAACACTGTTGGAGACAGCTGGCAACTCAAGGCCGTTTGTTTACTATACTACGTAGTAAAAATTATGAATGAATGTAAAAGTGATCGGTGATTGGTTACATAGTTCCCTGTTGCTTAATTAATGGTTGAGCTTTGTTGTTTCGCATTATATTATACCTTTCTGATGGTATACTAGTACACTGTTAATTTGATTTTAAAATGGATAGAGTAATGGGCCAACCTACTGCATATGAATTTATGTTAAGACAATTAAACATCAGTAAAAATCGGTAAGCATGTTAAAGAACATCACGCATCGGGAACAGCTGTGTGCAGGTTTGTTATGAGGTTGCCTGTTTATCATTAATTTATACTAATATTATCTTCAAACGTTTAATCCCTTTCGGGTAGTTAATCCAGTTGAATGTAACCGATGCTAAACAGATTTCTTTCTAAAGATGCTAATTTCATGCAACACAAACTGCTGTTTTAATTCGCTGTGGGATTAAGCAAAATCTTCGGTTCACTGCTACCTGTAGTAAGTGTGTGTGTGTGTGTGTGTGTGTGCATGTGCGCATGTGGAGTGTGTTTGTGTGAGCAGGTAGAGTGAGTGTGTGTGTGTGTGCATGTGGAGTGTGTTTGTGTGTGTGTGTGCATGTGGAGTGTGTTTGTGTGCATGTGGAGAGTGCATGTGTGTGTGCGTGTGTGTGTGTGTGGAGTGTGTGTGAGGTGTGTGTGTGTGTGTGTGTGTGTGTGTGTGTGTGTGCTGGGTCTGTGTTGTACGTTGTTCAATTGAAGGTGATGGTAATTAATCTTACGAACCATCCGTCTGATGGTGTGAATTAGTGGGTAGCATATGCCTAATACTTTTACAAGCCTTTATCTAGCAATATCATTGTCATTCCAAGACTCTGAATATTGTAAACAGCAAATGGTATTTCTTTCGTTGAGTGACTATTCCCCCCCCCCCCCCTAAATTCCTTGTTTCTGACTTGTGTAGATTGACTTCCTGAATGCTGGCCGTTCTGGTCGGACGTGCTGGTCGCTCTCCTACACTTCCCTGGCTGGACAGGTACTGTCATGGCTGACGGAAGAGCTTCAACGAGCAGGTCGCTTACTAAAATGACTGAATCGAGTGGTGGATACAGCAGACACAGCAATGTAGCCCAGGGTACTGCTGGAGGACTATTGTCGGATTTGGAGCTGTCCAGCAGCAGTGAATGTAAAGAACAAGAGCCGTTTAAAGTTGTTAATAGCAAAAAGAAGAATAAAAGGAGGAATAGAGATGGTACAAGCAGTGAAGATAATATTTCCCACTTGATGGATAAGCGAAAGAAAATTGATTGTGTGAGTCATTCTTCAACCATGATCAGTACAACGAGTGTAAGCCCCATTGATGGTTTAGATGGCAGCAACTCTTCAAGGAGGCCACGTCTTTACTTCCCCAAAAATAATGGCATGGATTTTCATGATAAGGTAAAGTGGTCAGTTAGACTCGCTAAGCGCCATCAATGGTATCAAGTGCTCTTTAAAGAAGGTAAACATATTCCTTATATTACTGTGAATAATGAGGAATTAGTTAGAGATCTAACTACAGAAGGTTTTGAGAATGTAGTGATGGAAAAGCCTGTGGAGTCCATTGGGAAATGTACGAAGATCATTCTTTTTGATTATCCTGTTTACCTTGACCCCGAGGATGTGTTGGCTGACGATAGATTTTTTGGGGCCAAGAGACGTGTAATTAAAATTGATGGAGAACTAGTACCAAAGCCGCAGCTAATTGCGCTAATCATAGGTCCAGCGCCAGAGAAGGTCTTTGTGAGTTGTTTGGGATATAAACGGGTTGCTGTCTACAACGAATCTCCAGTAATATGCTATAAGTGTTGCAAGTGGGGGCACATGGCGTGGAAATGCCATAATGATTTTCGGTGTAGATTCTGTGGAAAAATGCTTGAATCTAAGGTATGTGGAGATAAAATTAAGGCAAAGAAGAAAATTACACCAAAATGCTGTAATTGCGGGGGGGGGGATTCACAATGCCAGCTCGTGGGTGTGTCCTAAAAAACCGAAAGTTCAGCAATTGCAATCACGAGCTCAGTCCACTAATGAAGAGGATATAGGTGATGCTGTAAGGAGCGATGTTGCAGGGACACCAAGTGCTGTAAATGTGTGGGAAAAGCGTATGGAAACACGAAACGCAGCAGCACAGAAGGACATAGGTAACGGGGACAATAACCTTACAGCCCCTAACATTCTAGTAGAACTCTGTAAGGAGATTGGTGAGCTCAAACAAGCAGTATTGGATATCAAGAAATGCTTGGTGAATCTTGTGCCATATAGTGATGTTGCTCTTGTTAATAAAGATAGTTCAAAAGAAAATGAAACATTAGTAGAGATGGAATCAAATATTGTGGATAGCAATCTAGAGCAAAATAGTAATCATAGTGAGTTAAGAAATAGAGTTGGTTCGGTTTCTAAAGAGAATGTAGTAAACAAGGAAATGATTGTTGACCTGACGAACATTCTTGACTCTGTTTTGGAATTTATGGAAAATCCAAGGGACGACGTCAAAAAGAATGTTCTTATTTCGGTGAAGAATATGAGGGGGAAAATTTATTCTAATGAATCATAATTTCAGCTTAATTTCCTGGAATGTTAATAGTTTGAAAAAAAGGTTAACGGATCTTCATGCATATGTTCATTCTAGTAGTATTAATGTCATAGCTTTGCAAGAGGTTGGGACAAACGGAATATCTTTGGAACTAAAAGGTTATCAAAGATTTGAATTACCAGCTGATTTGATTGTAAATTGTAGAGGTTTGACGACTTTTATCAAAGATGATATTCCAGCATCTTTTCATTCCACTCTTAAAATAAACGGTACCGAGTATTTGTGTGTTAGTATTACACTAGGGTGTGTCATACGGAGGCGAATTTTTTTTTTTTGAGTTTGAAAAATCGGCCCATGGTATTAATGATGTAGTTCTATGTGCAGAATCATGTGATATCTTCAGATTTGAAAAGTTTTCATTTTATGCTAGGTAAATTTTAACTTGAAATCTTATGAAAATTCAGTATTCCCACCCTTTTACCAACACCACTAAATAGCTTATTTAAAGTAAAGTAAATATATCAGGTTAATTTATTAGGATGAAAATGATACAGAATAGTGAAACGAATGATCTTGACACATTTATTAAATTTAATATTCCTTTAGAAAACAAAATCATCAAATACAAAAACCGGTTTTACTACTACGACCCGGTGTTGCTGCACACCATAGAGAACATGTCTTTCTTGCCTCTGTTTCTACTCATCACCTCCCTGCTGACCACCTGAGCTCGGATGTAGCCTTCCCTCCTCTCCTGGCTGTACACGTGACTGCTGGCCTCGCTCACTTGCTGTACACAACGCCTATACTCTGGTGTGCGAGGGCCAGGCAGGGACATGCATGGGGTTGTCCAGGAAAGCTCTGACTTGAACATTGGTGAGGCTGCAGGTAAGAGGGGGCTCACTGCCAGCCTGATGTTATCCAGATCTATGAGATCAGTGAGGGTCTTGGCACCCAGATTGACTTCAGGAGTCTTCCTGACCCTGAAGGAATCGTCACCAACTGATTCGTCATGCCCAGATCCTCTCATAAGTCTCATATCCAAGATCTTTTTGATCGCCACTTTCTCTCCACTTCATCCTTACTGCAGAGCATTGTCTGCAGAACTGCCTCGGGATGAGCATACCAGGAAGATCTCCTCACAGTCTGCTCCACAATCTGAACAACCTTCCTTGGCTGACTCCTCAGGAGCTCAAGCTGGAAGAGAACATGCTTCGGACCTTCGGAGAACGATGACTTGACCTTGGTGTTGAACCAATTTGGCAAGTAGACACTCACGATGAATTGGACAATAAGTCTCAGGTTGTGAGGCTGGTTCCCTTTCAGTTTATGATGAGCGACCCAAATTCTGCAGAACCTGAGAGCCATTGTGAGCCACCTAGAATGTGAGACTGGACCTATCTGCAGGTAAGCAAGTCTATCAGGCATGACCCCAGTTTTGATGGCACTGCAAATCATGTAACCATAGTACTGGTCAGTACTCAGGTCGTCAATGACAGTATGTGCAAGCTCAACGAGTGGAGGGCCAACTGTGATTTTTTCAAAGCTCGGATTTATTTCTAACTCAGTGGCAGAGTCCAGCATCTTGCCAAGAGGACCAGACCATCTGTTGTTTGAAAGAGTCTTGCCATCCAGCTCCTGGATCAGATGTCTGAGTGGCAACTCGTTGGTGTGGAGGTCACAAACATTCCAGACCAGCTTCCTCCCAATCTTCCGCTCTATTCACTGTATGACCCCCCCTTGCCACCCTGTGTTCGTGTTGGTGCTGTCCCCTCCAATGGCCTGCAGGGTCTGGTCTACGTTCCTCTCTCTGAGCCAGTTCACAATGTTATCTGCCACTATCTCAGCTGGTTTCCTGATGTCATCTTTTTCTGGAGTGAAATGCCACAAATACTTCCCTCCTGGTTCACTGCAGCAGGAGTAGTGTTCCTCCTTCACCATGGCAGGGAACAACTTGTCAGAATCTCCAACTTTCATGAACACTTTAGTGTCATCCCTTCTCCCATCAAAGAACAAACAATTGATTCCATTTTCTCTTATCCCCTTATCAAACTCCCCTTCTAGGTTACTGACAAGTTTCTCCTGAGCTCTCCTTACTTTGTTATGATCTATCACCAGGTGAACATCATCAGGTGTTATCAAACCACCGTCAACCCAGGCAGCTGTTGCTATCTCTGCAGTTTCTCTGAGACCAGTGTGGTGTAGCATGCTGGCCAGAGCTATGCTCGGGATATCTTTCCTATTTCGAATCTTATGCCTGGAAGGTTTGGGATCATTATTTTCTGGGTTAGGGACAAAGTCACCATTCTCCTGGTCAGCACTCGGATCAGCCATGGGGAAGTCATTAAACTCTGAATCAGCTTGACTCCAATCATCGGCCTTTTTTACCTCACCCTGGGCCTTCTCAAGTCTCTTTTCCTCGGCAACTCTTCTCTTCTGTCTCTCTGTGGCAGCCTCCTGTCTCTTGGACTCCGGAATATCTTGGCTAGAAATCATGAGAGCCCCTATACTGCCAGTCTTCTCTCTCTGTGCTTTGACAAATGCCAGTTCGATCACAGGAATCTTCAGTTCACGCTTGCAAATACAGGAGATGTGGGCCTCGGATTTACAGTCACGATAGCATCCAAACTCAGGACAGAGAACAATTGGGCACTTGCAAGTAATTATGTCAAATAACTGGTCCAGTTGCTTGGCAAAGCTGTCCTTAACTGCAAGTTTTCCTCTCCCAAGAGAGATATCTCTTGCCTTTTCCCAACTGGCTAGCAGTCTCTCACTAATCTTCTTCTTCTGACTTGTTATGACTGGAGGCTTGAACTGAGCGTTAGCCAGAGTGTACTGTGCCAAGACAGCTTTGGTCATATCACTGGCAATGTCTTTGTTTGTAAGTTCTTTGGTTCTTTTCACTGAATTGCCTGATTAAAACACCGTATCTCAAAGCATCTCTCAATGTAGGCAACTCCGACTTCAGGAGCTCTCTCCC
Source organism: Homarus americanus (assembly GCF_018991925.1). Taxonomy (NCBI): domain Eukaryota; kingdom Metazoa; phylum Arthropoda; class Malacostraca; order Decapoda; family Nephropidae; genus Homarus; species Homarus americanus. The sequence continues at coordinate 7,646 of NW_024715718.1, read as the reverse complement.
AGACCCAAGATAGTGACTGAGATGGCTGGATTTTTGGTTCCTCGTCCTGACACAAGCAGCCATCGCAAATATTATCAACTTATAAATGCATCAGAATCTGAAACAGAAAAAAATATTGTTAGTTGAGTTGTTAAAGAATGAAGTCAGAAATCAATGTTCACTATTTAATTGTAATGCACTTATGCAGCTGTACGTTAGATTTTCGATAAATTTCACGCTAAAATTTACCTAGCAAAAGGTTGCAAAATATTGAAACTGAAATTATTTTCTGTTTATATGCACTAAAATCTACCAAAAAAGTGATGGGCCATTAGTTTTAGCTGATCTTCCCTCCTATGACACACCCTAGTATTACACTTCAAGATGCTACTGTAGTGGACGTCTCCCCTACAACTGCGTAGCCGCATGCCACCTGCTACGTCTTCCCTAGCAACCAAACGAGCGGCCCAGGGGGCTTCACCAGATGCCACAGTATCCTAGCAACGGAGTCAAAAGACCGGGGTTTCCCACGGGTGACTCACGGCTGCTGTGTATATAAGCTCTGTCTCTCCATTGAGATTCATTCGACTGCTGGACCCGGAGCTGCGAAGACCTGCCTCTTTTGCTGCATGTTTGAGCAGTCTGCAACTTTGTTGTGATAAGACACTCAATCCTAGTGATTGTACTTACTCAACATAGTGACGGTGTAATTACCATCACAGATTGTACGGGAAATTCCAACTTTTGGAAAAAACAAATATTTGGGCTCCCCAAATTTTGACTACTACCCGTGCGTCTACGTCCTGGATTGGCCAATCAGTGGTGCCCCACGGTGGCGTGATACATGCACGTTTACTGCGGTGCTCTGATTGGCTAACCGAACGTGGCATGGTAGGTAGGCTGTTTCTACTCTCTAAGTCCTCTTCTTTCCTTTTTTCATCCCCCTCATGCACTCCGTTCTTTGAACGGGAGGCGGGACTTAGCGATACGGTCGATCCGGCAAGGGAACCTGTGATAGTGCAGGGCACCCCTTGTCCGGGGGTCACCGGTAGGTGGCAACTTTCTTAGATATAACTATAGTCACAGGTAACCTGGGTGCAGAACCCTACGAGCCCGACGCCCGTCCAAGAGGGGGGGGCGGGGTCACTGCTCCCAGGCAGGAGCCCTGTGTTATAGGTAGGATTAGATGTAATCAAGAAGATGACAACAAGCATTAGAATAAAACATAGAGATAAGGGACACTCTATTGGAAGGGGAAAAGTGGCAGAAATCACTTACAACAAACTGCAAGTCCCACTAACAAGAATATTCAGCACCAATGAAGGTTTTAAAGTAATCTGTAAAGATGACTTTGATTCAGATAAAATCCTTTCAAAAGAAGCAAGAGATATATTTTACAATGAAGGCCTTATTGTTGTCATGCCACCAGAACAAAAAGCAAAAAGATCAGTTTTTGTTCGTCAAGTCGACCAAGAGATCGGGAGGAAGACATCGGAAGACCTGAAAGATGAACTGGAACGCCAAAATAGGTGGATGAAGATTGAAGAAGTCATTAAGATAAAGGACTATACTCATGTTTTTAAGATTACTTTTGAAGAAGTGTCAATGGCTGAGAAAGTTTTACAACAGGGCTTTCTAATATTCAACATGTCAGTCACACCACATCAAATAAAGAAGGAGACATTCATCAGTCTGCAAACTTGCTTCTCCTGCTACAAATATGAAGAACACACAACGAGAGACTGTCCGGAAAAAGAAAAAAGTACTGCTCAGATTGTGCAGGCGACGACCATACCTACACTGAATGTAAGAATACACATGTTGGCTGTCTCAACTGTAAGAGAAACGGGAATGCATACATAGGACATAGGACGTTAGCAATGGCATGCCCAATAAAAAAACACATGATAAAGTACAAGGAACAAGAAACAAGGAAAAAGGAACAAGACAAGAAGGATACGACATATGTCGAAATAGCCAAGAGAGCGGTCCAAGAGGCTCATAGACCAGAATCCACCATATTAAACCTAAGTGAGCCAATACATGATAAGGTAATGATTAGTATGATCCATGCACATTTGCACAATATCATTGCACCCGGATCATACAATGAGGAATTAAGGAAAATGTTTAAATTGAATAACCTACCAGAGATGATATTTCCAGAGAATCCAACAATCCGAAAAACTATTTCAGGCAACATATGCAAGCGAACTGAGAGAAAGACTACATCTAGACGAACAAAGGTTTGAGCAAGGAGCAACAGCTGATACACAAGGAACACAAGCGACTGATAGAGATCCCAGACAAATGACTAGAAGTGACAAAGAGAAGATAGAAATAACAAAAGGACAGACTATAAGACAAAGGAGTAGGAGGAGAGAAGATAAGATGGAAACTGAACACAATATACAACCTGAATCTGCTGAAGAAATTGGATTAAAAGTTATCACTACAACAAAACATGGAATCCCAACATCGAGACCAACAGGAGGGACAATAGTAAAAAACTGTGAAGGAGGGATATACAAGTGGACATATCAAGAAAAATCCCTAAGTGAAGATTACGTCTGGACACTAATCACTACGGACAAACTAAAGATTACGACCAAAGACTTTAAAATAGTAGACCCGTCAGAGTTTAGAAGAGTCAGAAGCGGGAAACAGGATGATAGGTCTCCACTTCAACAGTCACAATCCAAGTATAAGAAATAATGGACAATAAACAAACAGTAAGAACTTTAAGAATAATACAACACAACGTAAGAAACTGGAAGACCGAGAGAATTAACCTAAGTAATATATATCAAGAAATTGACCCTGACATTATACTAATAAACAGTCACGGTGAGACAGAAAACAACAACATAAAACTCTTTAACTATTATGTAAACCAAAGAAATAAATCGGGCGAGAAAAATGACGGAGTAGCGATAGCGGTTAAAAGAAACTTAAAATTTAAACTAATTGATGACTTCCAGGATGAATTTCTAGCAATAAAAATAAATACAACTCAAGGAGACGTAATTATTGCTACTACTTATCTCCCACCGAGACGACCCTACTTACCTATAGAAGACCTATTAAAATTGGCTAACAATAGTCATCCGATGTACATCTTAGGAGACTTTAACGCCAGACATAGGATTTTTGACAATACAAATAATAACGTCGTGGGAAACGCCCTTAATCAATTAATAAATTTAGGGAAAATCAATCATCTGGGTCCTAACTTTCCAACCTGGAGAAATCACAATACACAATCGACACCAGACAAAATTTTACCAACAACAAAGCCTTTTTCAATTACCATATAATACAGGGACCTCTTACAGGCAGTGACCATCTGCCAATTATACTAACACTGTCAACAAGCCCCATACAGATACCAATAAAAAAGAGACTGAAAATGAGTAAAACAGACTGGGACAGCTTCAAAGACGACTTAAGTAATCACCACTCGATTAACCTACAAGGGAAAACAACAGAAGATATAGACTCAGAAATGGACAGACTGCACTCAGCAATAAAAACATCTATAACCAAACACACTCCTACTTCACACTTTAGAACATTACCCAACAACAGACTACCAGAAGAAGTTAAATTAATCCAGACCTATTACAATGAAATAAACAGGTATATGGAAAGACACGGCAGTAACAGATGGCTATATACGACATAGATAGCACTACAGATAAAATTAAGAGACGCATGTAAGGAAGCAAACAATAAAAAATGGAATGATATTATAATGGCGGCTGACATGACTAAAGACACAAAAACATTTTGGACTTCCATAAACAAGATGATGGGGCACAACAAGCAAAAAACACCATACATTAAAGACCAAAATGGAACAAAACTGTACGAGGAAAATGAACAAGAGTCAGCATTCAAAAGGGAATGGGTAAAAGTTTTTAAAATACCAGATGAGGAAAATGAAGATTTTGATAGTGAACACGAAGAAAGGATGGAAGATGAAATGGGAAGACAAATACATAGAATCACCCCAAGGCAATATATAACTATAACTTATTACCTAATAATCAAATAATAACCATGGGAGAAATGATGCACTGTCTGAGGAAGTTTAAGGAAAAGGCTCCCGGTCTCACAGGAATTACACGGAATATGATCATAAATCTACCTGAAAACATCTTTAAAACATTATTGAACATCTTTAACGCATGCTTAATAACGGGTTACTTTCCAGACAAACTAAAATATGCTAAAATGATATTTATTCCCAAGGAGGGTAAGGACAATAAGAAAATATTAAACTACAGGCCAATTTCTTTATTAGAAAATACCGGGAACTACTGGAATATTTTTTAAATACAAGACTTATAACCTTTTAACACAACAGGGAAAACAAACAATAGACAACATGGATTTATGCCCATTAGAAATACCCTAACTGCAATAGCTGCAAGAACTGAAATAATGGCAACAGAAAAAAGCAAGGAGAACCAGATCAATACAATTTTAAGGGATGTTTCTATAGCTTTTCATAAAGTTTGGCATTTGAGCTTAAAATATAAAATATTAAAATTGGGACTTGACAACCACGGCTAAGAATATTGTGTGACTATGATAATAACAATCACGACGATGATCACAACCACGACGATGATTATAACAATCACGACGATGATCAAAACCACGACGATGATTATAACAACCACGACGATGATTATAACAACCACGACGATGATCATAACCACGACGATGATCAAAACCACGACGATGATTATAACAACCACGACGATGATCATAACCACGACGATGATTATAACAACCACGACTATGATTATAACAACCACGACGATGATCAAAACCACGACGATGATTATAACAACCACGACGATGATCATAACCACGACGATGATTATAACCACGACGATGGATTATAAATAACCACGACGATGATCAGCAACCACGACGTAGATGATTATAACAACCACGACAATGATTATAATAACTACGACGATGATCATAGCCACGACGATGATTAGCAATAACCAAGACTATGATTATAACAACCACGACGATGATCATAACCACGACGATGGTTCCCAACAACCACGACGATGGATCAAAAACCACTATCGATGATTATAACAACTACGACGATGGATTCATAACCACATTACATTGTAACAACCACGACTGGCGATTATTATAAATAACCACGACGATGACTCATAACCACGACGATGATTATAAGAACCACGACGATGATCATAACCACGACGATGATTATAACAACCACGACTATGATTATAACAACCACGACGATGATCATAGCCACGACGATGATTATAACAACCACGACTATGATTACAACAACCACGACGATGATCATAACCACGACGATGATTATAACAACCACGACGATGATTATAACAACCACGACGATAATCATAACAACCACGACGATGATTATAACAACCACGACGATGATCATAACCACGACTATGATTACAACAACCACGACTAGGATTATAACAACCACGACTATGATTATGACAACCACGACCATGATTACAACCACGACTATGATTATAACACCCACGTCCATGATTACAACAACCACGACTATGATTACAACAACCACGACTATGATTATAACATCCACGTCCATGATTACACCAACCACGACTATGATTACAACAACCACGACTAAGATTACAACAACCACGACTATGATTACAACAACCACGACTATGATTATAACACCCACGTCCATGATTACAACAACCACGACTATGATTTCTCTTCATAACAAACCACGACTATGATTACAATAACCACGACTATGATTACAACCACGACTATGATTACAACAACCACGACTATGATTATAACAACCACGACTATGATTATAACAACCACGAATATGATTATAACACCCACGTCCATGATTACAACAACCACGACTATGATTACAACAACCACGACTATGATTATAACAATCACGACTATGATTATAACAACCACGACTATGATTATAACAACCACGACTATGATTACAACAACCACGACTATGATTATAACAACCACGACTATGATTACAACAACCACGACTATGATTACAACAACCACGATTATGATTAAAACAACCACGACTATGATTACAACAACCACGACTATGATTACAACAACCACGACTATGCTTATAACAACCACGACTATGATTAAAACAACCACGACCATGATTACAACAACCACGACTATGATTATAACATCCACGTCCATGATTACAACAACCACGAGTATGATTACAACAACCACGAGTATGATTGCAACAACCACGACTATGATTACAACAACCACGACTATGATTACAACAAACACGACTGTGATTACAACAACCACGACTATGATTACAACAACCACGACTATGATTATAACAACCACGACTATGATTATAACACCCACGTCCATGATTACAACAACCACGACTATGATTATAACAACTACGACTATGATTATAACACCTACGTCCATGATTACAACCACGACTATGATTATAACAACCACGACTATGATTATAACACCACGTCCACATCACAACAACCACGACTATGAGATTAATTCCACGCCATGATTACAAACTAATGAATTATGATTATAAATAATCACGTCCATGATTACAACAACCACGACTAAGATTACAACAAATCCACGACTATGATTATAACAACAAATCACTTACTATGATTGTAACAACCACGACTATGATTATAACAACTACGACTATGATTATAACACACGTGTCCATGATTATAACAACCACGCATCATGATTATAACAACCACAACTATGATTATAACACCCACGTCCATGGATTACAAATAACCACGCAGCATGATTACAACAACCACGACTATTATTACATACAACAACCACGAGACTATGACGCTAAATAACCACGACTATGATTACAACAACTACGACTATGATTACAACAACCAATTCATTTATTACAACAACCACGACTATGATTATAACAACCATGACTCATGATTATAACACCCACGTCCATGATTACACCACCACGACTATGGATTACAAATAACCACGACTATGAATTTCAACAACCACGACTATGATTACAACAACCACGACTATGATTATAACAACCACGACTATGATTACAACAACCACGACTATGATTATAACACCCACGTCCATGATTACAACAACCACGTCTATGATTATAACAACCACGACTATGATTACAACAACCACAACTATGACTACAACAACCACGACTATGATTACAACAACCACGACTATGATTATAACAACCACGACTATGATTATAACACCCACGTCCATGATTACAAAAACCACGACTATGATTATAACACCCACGTCCATGATTACAACAACCACGACTATGATTACAATAACCACGACTATGACTACAACAACCACGACTATGATTACAACAACCACGACTATGATTATAACAACCACGACCATGATTACAACAACCACGACTATGATTATAACACCCACGTCCATGATTACAACAACCACGTCTATGATTATAACAACCACGACTATGATTACAACAACCACGACTATGACTACAACAACCATGACTATAATTACAACAACCACGACTATGATTATAACAACCACGACTATGATTA
>NW_024715717.1:0-9139 GCF_018991925.1 Homarus americanus | reverse complement strand
TAAAAACACCCAAGACTGTTCTAAAATGAGAACTTAAATTATAATTTCTGCCCAAGAGTGCAAGTGAGTGAACTTTAATTTCCATTATAGTACAGTATAAAACTTTAATGAGTTTATCTTCAACGTGATCTTAAATTTTAGTGGGTGAATTTTTTCATTGGATAATTAAGTCTTTGAGAATAACATTTTAAGGCGGCCATTTAGTGTCATCATGCTGTAAGATGTAGATACGCTCCAAAAAGTATGTTTACGATTTTGTGTTAGACGATATGACACAACAGACAAAGGATTTTGACGACCCTACCGAGACAACAGGAGTCAAAGTGTTCATTTTGAAATTCATCGGTCTCCTCCATAAAGGCACTTTTGGAGTGTTTGTTTACAACTCCTAGTGGTTAATGTGATGCAGCAGTGTACAGCTCATAGTCCATAAGGTGTTTCTTAGGCCAGACCCTTGAAAGTACAGTGGGTGGTTACACTACTCACCTGCCTTACACTCTCCCTGATGCTTTTGTTAGATGTTGAAACAGGAACTGTGGATCAACCTGTACAGCTTCTCCTTTTACTTTCACACAAACACTAGATTTAACATGTTGCCTAAGTACTTTGATGAAACAATAAGCACAAATGTGTTATCGTCATGATCCGCCTTATGTGATTATATTGCCAGTTGATGTGGGCCCGACCTTGTTTTGACACACTGACTGGCCTCGTGTTAATTTATTCTCACTTAACATACTTTTTTCGTACCTGAACTCCTCGACCGAACGCTCTTAAAGTTTGTAGAGAAGTTGAAACAGGTCTTATTGATATTCGTGTAGGCAGATTGATAGAGGTCCCAGCAATAAGAGAGTACAGCCGGGTCCTGCTGGAGACACTGAACACATTTCAGTTATTACATCTTGAAATACACGATCACTCACCAAAGAAAACGAAGACAATTTTACCAACTAATATGGTCGAGGTTCTGTAGATATGGGCCACAGCTCACGTACGGTCGCTATCTGATCTTCTCGACCAGTGTAACAAGAAAGATCTTTACAAACACTATAATATGTAGTCAACGTGCAGTGACTCAGTAATAACTTATTGCTCCTTTGATTCAAGTGTTCGACAACAAGCCGAATATGTTCCCTCTGTTCCTTTGACTATCTTTTGTGTACGATCTTGTGGACTGGGGCGTGATCACGATCAATGGTTGTCCCACTCACTCACTCACTCACTAGGTTTCCTGCCATCTCTTACCCATGAAATTAGATTAAATCTGCCCTGTCGTATCCTCTTTACCTATCCTATCCCCCCTTGTCTCTATTAACCGTAATATATCATCACTCTCTCTCCCCTACTCTCCTTCCCTGCTTCCTCTACCACTATCTCCACCTCCTCTTTCCTTCCCCTTCCACAATTATTATATCCTCATATCTATGTCTGTCATTCTCTTTATCTGTTCCTACTTCTTTCACTATATCTCTCTATCCCCTCAGCCTAAATCACAATGGCTACAAGAACGAGAGCTTGTGTTGGTAAAAGAGGAATTTTTGAACACCATAACAAATGTATATTTTTTGATGACTTAGGGAGAACGTGTGGCGTGATTAGTGTAGAAGAGGAGATTGTCACACCCTTCTACCCAGTTTTGTTAGTCTCTTATGCCCCACCCTGCCAGTCCTCATACCCTACCCTTCTAGTTCCTCATACCCTACCCTGTTAGTCCCTCATACCCTACCCTGTTAATCCCTCATACCCTACCATTCCAGTCCCTCATATTCCACCCTACCAGATCCTCATACCTCCCCCTTCCAGCCTGTCTTTGTGTCCCAACCAAATTAAGTTCTGTAAAAATCTACCTGATGTCTTTCGCCTTCCCTTACCATCATCTCCCAATTGGTTGTCTTGTAAATAGTAGATCGATGCCCTGGAGTCTCTGGTAGTTTCAATAAGTCTGGAGCCCAACTCATTAAGGAACTTCAGGGTGCTGTCATGCTGGGGAGGGATGGAGAGGGAGCTGCATTATGCTGTCATGCAGGGGAGGGAGGGAGAGGGAGCTGCATTATGCTGTCATGCTGGGGAGGGGGGAGAGGGAGCTGCATAATGTTGTCATGCTGGGGAGGGAGGGAGAGGGAGCTGCATTATACTGTCATGCTGAGGAGGGAGGGAGGGAGAGCCGTATGCTGTCATGCTGGGGGAGAGGAGAGGGGCTGCATTGCCTGTCATGCTGGGGAGAGGGAGGGGCCGTATGCTGTCATGCTGGGGAGGAGGGAGGGGGCATTATGCTGTCCATGCTGGGGAGAGAGGAGAGCGAGTTGCATAACCGATGTCATGCTGGGGAGGAGGAGGGCTGCATTATGCTGTGTACTGGGGAGGGAGAGAGAACACGTATGATATCATGCTGGGAAGGGAAGGAGAGGAAGCTGCATTATGCTGTCATGCTCGGGAAGGAGGGAGAGGGAACTGCATTATGCTGTCAAGCTGGGGATGGAGGGAGAGGGAGCTGCATTATGCTGTCATGCTGGGGAGAGAGGGAAAGGGAGCTGCATTATGCTGTCATGCTGGGGAGGGATGGAGAGGGAGCTGCATTATGCTGTCATGCTGGGGAGGGAGGAAGAGGGAGCTGCATTATGCTGTCATGCTGGGGAGGGAGGAGGAGAGGGGCTGCATTATGCTGTCATGCTGGGAGGGGAGGGAGAGGAGCTGCGTATGTGTCATGCTGGGGAGAGAGGAGAGGGGGCTACATTATACTGTCATGCTGGGGAGGATGGAGAGGGGCTGCATTATAGCAATAAATGCTGGGGAGAGAGAGGAGAGACTGCATTATGCTATGCTGGGGAGGGATGGAGGGAGCTGCATTATGCTGTCATGCTGGGGATGGAGGAGAGGGCTGCATTATGCTGTCATGCTGGGAGAGGGAGGGAGAGGGAGAGGGAGCGCGCTGCATTATGCTGTCATGCTGGGAAGGAGGAGGAGCTGCATTATGCTGTCATGCTGGGGAGGGATGGGGAGGGGCACGTATGCTGTCATGCTGGGGAGGGAGTGAGGAGCTGCATTATGCTGTCATGCTGGGGGAGGGAGGGAGGGAGAGGGAGCTGCATTATGCTGTCATGCTGGGAAGGTAGGGAGAGGGAGCTGCATTATGCTGTCATGCTGGGGAGGGAGGGAGAGGGAGCTGCATTATGTTGACATGCTGGGGAGGGAGGGAGAGGGAGCTGCATAATGTTGTCATGCTGGGTAGGGAGTGAGAGGGAGCTGCATTATCCTGTCATGCTGGGGAGAGAGGGAGAGGGAGTTGCATTATGTTGTCATGCTGCGGAGAGAGGTAGAGGGAGCTGCATTATGCTGTCATGTCGGGGAGGGAGGGAGAGGAGGTCGCATTATGCTGCATGCTGCATTAATATGATGCAGCATAACTCCAGCAGTCTCACTACAGCTTTGTATGTTTACTGTATGTTTACAGTCGAATGAAAACCTGAGAGACTACTCAATATAAGTCCTTTCATTATCATTGTCACGGACACAGACACAAGAATTCAATGGATCTAAGTAACGAAAATAAGGAATAATTTAAGTTGTTGTCAAAGACTTTCATATGATTATTGTTTATAACTGAAGGTCTTGGAACTATTTTATCACAACAAAGAAATATAATGCAGTAAAACATGGACAGTGACGAAGTACAATAAAGAACAAATACAAACTGTGACATAGAGAACATCCAAGATACAGGAAGACAAACAATAGTAAAATGACAAGGACAGTCATTAGGACACTGAAGGTGAAACTAACAAAAGATACCTGGAGGAGTTGTTATAAATATTGATTTATGTTTTTAACTTTTTGTACTTTTTTGAAGATTTTGTTTTCTCCATAATACAAAAATATCAGTTAATATTCGTTTTTATTCCAATAGGTATTTGGCATTTTTTTACCATTATCACTAGGATTATTTTCAGGTTAGGTCAGGTGAGGTCAGGTAAGGTAGGTTAAAGAATACCAAAATACAAAAAAAAAAAATATCTACCAATTGGGGAAATTGGGATGAAAATTTTTTTTTACCCAATTTTCTCCAAGAGGTGTAAGATGATCTTGCAGCTTCATACAAATTCACTAAACAACAATAATAATCCAAGAGTTAGTAAGGCATCACCTGGTCATATTAAGCCCACCTGGTGAAGATAAACATGTTGGTAATGTTTGTATCGTGACTGAACCACCTCACACGGCAGCCCTGAGGCTTTAGGCCACTGACTTAAGTGCTTACATTATACAAAATAACGCTCTGTAATGGCCGATGATGCTGTTTTGGTTGTCTAATTGTAGTTTCCAACACGGTAATTACAGCAGGTATCTTTTATTATCCTGCCATTAAAATAATTAAGTGAATTTATAGACTTACGTAACATCATGAAAGTATAAACCGATGAATTAAAATTAAATAATTATCTTATAAAACAACTAATCTATTTAATTTTCCTTTGAGAGTTAAAGGGATAAAATACACACTAACTTGAGTCTAACTAACCTGGTGTGACTCCTCTCCGCCCCACCCAACACATAATCATCCACTCCAGGTAACCTTACACCGCCTAATGGAGCCAAACCTAATAGAATCACACCGAACTTATCCAAATAAACTTTTCAGTGGGTAACCTTGACTCTACCACACCTTGGCTTTAGACGCTAGTATAAGTCTGGCTGGAGGGACCGTAGTCATTATAAGGGAAGCTTTTTAATAATAGCCATTACCTGCCTCCCGTTAACACTAATGAAATGTTCCTAAAATTAAACAAACTACAATTAAATCCAAATCCATTTGAATATTTACATAATTTACTGGAGTGTTTCATTATGTTAGTGTGGGGGGCGTTTGTTGTGTCCGGGACTCCTCTTCAGATAATATAAATACAGATAATGTTGTTTTAACAAGTAATCTCTTAATGAAAATGTAGAGAAAATTGGTCAACAAATCTTAACAGTTATCCTGATTTCTTAAAGAACAATAGAGGAATAAGAAGAGGAGGAGGAGGGAAAGAAAAGAAAGCATAAAGAAAACAATATAACAAAGATGAACAACAGAGAAAAAATGAAGAGTAAGATGAAAGAAACTTGGACTGATCAAAAAGACGTATAACAATCTGATTAAAACTAATCACTATATTAGATCAGATCAGATCAGATCAAGGTTAGGTTAGTTTTGGTTAGATAAGGTCAGGTTAGGCTAGGCTAGGCTAGGCTAGGCTAGGCTAGACTTGTTTTACACAAGGTTAGGTTAGGTTAGGTTAGGTCAGGTTAGACTAGGCTAGCCTAGGCCAAGGTGGGTGGAGCTTTGCTGACGTCAGGAATTATGACCTCACAAGACAAGTGTTACCTTCACTGACACTTGTTTCATCAAAAGATTAAACACGTAGACGTTTACAGTCATCCATAGACTCACATTTATGATACAACAGTTGCAGAAGTGCATGCAACACACCTGGTTCCATATTGAGCTGAGAATCCAACGATGCAGTGTACTGATAGATGGGAAACGAAATTGACTTCTATCAGGCAAGTAGTGATAAGCTTTCGGGCTTAAGCTACGAAAGGTCAGTACTCGACTGATATCCTCCTCAGACCAGTATATTACAGGGACACCAGTTGAGAACAAAATCACTTGGGAAGAGAAAAAAAACTACTAAAAACATCATTAGTCGCAGCAGTAGCCTTGATAAAAGTATTTTCTCTTTGGTCTTGCAAATAAATCCTCTCCTTCTCCCATCCTTTTTTTTCTCAGTGAGAGGAACATCTCTCTCCCTCCTTACATCATCCAGTTCACGTTGTAAATCCACAGTGATCAGAACTGGTCTCTCTTCCTCTGACTTGTCTGCTACTATTAATGTTCCTATGTCCAATAGGGCAGAGAGAGAGAGAGAGAATTGTAACTATGTACAATTGCCTACAGGATAACCTTTCCTCCCTGTTGTGCTCATTATATTAATAATGTAGACATTAGGTGAGGTTCTTAGATTAGACTTTTTGTGCAAGAGATAGGAAACGTAGGACTTAGGTGTGTTCTCCTGTGGCTGGGATAGGGCATAAAAACATAAGAACATAAGAATGGAGGAAACTGCAGCGGGCCTATTGGCCCATACTGGGCAGTCCCGTTTACACCCAACCCCTATTGCTCATATGAACATCCAACCTATGTTTGAAGCAATTCAGCGTATTCGAGTTAATGATGATATTTGGTAACTTGTTCCATTCATCCACTACTCTGTTTCCAAACCAGTGTTTACCTATTTCCGCCTAAATCTGTTGTCTAATTTAAAACCATTGATACAGGTTCAGCTCCTGGTTGGATAATTTAATTACCTTTGCCAATGTCCCCTTGTTTAGCCCTGTCTTCCACTTATACACCTCTATCAGGTCGCCTACGCTCTCGATGCTGGGGGTGCAAATTAAGATGCTTAACTTTCGTCTCTATACTCAAGGTTCCTAATGCCGGGATTAGTCTTGTCATTTCTCCTCTGAATTCTTTCCAAAAGGATTCTATATCATTCTGTAATACGGTGACCAGAACTTCAGACTTCACGTAATCCGTTAATAGTCTCTACATTAAGATCTGATTTTAGGATGACACCGCTAGTCTTGTAACTAACACTTTCCTTTGTATATGAACCCAAGTACTTTAACTTCAAGCCTTGTTGATAAAAACACATTGTTTATGGCTTAAGGTTCCTACTTATCATTACTCCTAAATCTCTCTCGCAGTCGGATTTCTCTATGGCATCGTTGTTCATCTGGTATCTGGTTTCCCTGTTTACATCTCCTATACGGAGTACTTTACATTTGTCCACGTTGAATTTCATCTGCCATTTTTCAGACCATTCGAAAATTTGTTTAGATCTTCCTGTAGTTTTGCTGAGTCCTCGTCAGATTTAATAACACGTCCTATTTTAGTGTCATCAGCAAATTTACTTATGTTGCTGTCTATGCCGATATCTATGTCGTTTATGTATATAATAAATAATAATGGTCCAAGTACTGAGCCTTAGGGAACTCCACTTGTGACGTTGCTCCAATGGGACTTAATGCCATTAATGCTCACTCGCTGTTTCCTGTCCTGTAACCACGCCCTAATCCATTTAAAGATGTTACCTTTGATGCCATGTGCTTCTACCTTTCTAATTAGTCTTTCGTGGGGGACTCTGTTGAAGGCTTTGCTAAAGTCGAGATATACCACATCATAATTGTGCCCCTCGTCCACCGATTCGAAAACTGATGAAAAGAATGTTAATAGATTAGTTGGCAAGAACGTCCGCTTGTGAAGCCATGCACAAGATCATTGATCAATCGGTGCTTCTCCGGTGATTTCGAATAGAGTTTGAAATGATTGCTTCCAGTAATTGCCCACCTGTGAAGTTAATTGGTGGGCGGTTAGAGGACCTTCTTGAAAATCGGTATTACATTCGCTATCCTCAGTTCTGGTACACACCTGTTTTTTAAGTGTTAAACAACTTTGCTAAGGGCATACTAAGCTCTTCCTTACATTCCTTTAATACTCTGGCAAATATCTCATCGGGACCAGGTGACTTATTAGGCTTTAGTTTGTCTATTTGCTTACTAACATCGTTACTAGTCACTACTATCTCACTTAATTTGTTTTCTTCACTATCTCTGAATAGAGTCGGTGCCTCGGGTATCATGTTTAGATTTTCGGTGGTAAAAACTGTTGAAAAATATTTATTCAAATTATTGCTCATTTCTCCGTCGTTATCAGTGAGCTCGCCGGAGTCTGACCGTATTGGTCCAATCTTTTCTCGTGTTTTAGTTTGATACATTTGGTAGAATCCTTTGGGGTTTGTCTTCGCCTCCCTTGCTATCCTTACCTCATTATTCCTCTTTGCTTTCCTTATCTCGTTTTTAACCCTACTCGCCAATACCCTATAATAGTCCCGGAGGTGAATTTCGCCACGATTTATCCTTCTACCTATAGCCTTCCTTTGGCCAATGATGTTCTTTAAATAATTATTTATCCATTTAGGGTCATTGTTGTCTGATCTGAGTTTTTTGTATGGTATGTTCTGCCTTTGTGCATTAAGTAACTCACTATTTAAATTATCGTGGAACTCGCAATCTCAGATCTCGTTATCAGGTCTGTGTCATCTGCCTGCCACGGCCAAGGCGACACCCCCTCTCTCAGCTGCTGCCTCTTTCTTTAAACTGTCAAAGTTTCTGCCCTTCTGGAAATCTGGTACTTTAGTGGAATTTTCCTTACGTCTGCCCTAAAAAATCTAACTGAATCGAATTTCTTGTGATCGCTGTTTGCAAGTTCGCTCCCCACCGACATTGCTAATGAGGTTTTCTGTTCGCTGTGAACTAAATCCAGTATATTATTACCCCGTGGGTTCGGTTATATGTTGACTTAGGAAACAATCCTGGATCGTCTCGAGAAAATCCTCTGATTCTGAGTTACCCGTAAGGACAGTCCAATCTATTTGGCCAAGGTTAAAGTCGCCTACTATACAGACTTTGTTGTGTATGGAAGCCCTGCGCATTTCATCCCAGATAAGTCGCTCATTGACGCTATCAAGATTGGGGGTCTATATATTACTCCTGTGATTAATTTTTCCCGACCGTCGCTTAATTCTATCCAAATTGTTTCTGTATTCCTCCCAGTTTTTATTTCCTTATTTATTTCACACTTCAGATTATCCCTAACATAGAATGCTACTCCGCCTCCTTTCCTGGTCTGCCTATCGGTATGGAACAGTTTGTAACCCGCAATTTGGTATTCGACTGGTAATTCACGTGTGTCTAGGTTGATCCCTGTTTCAGTGAATGCAATTATATCGATTTCTTCGGTACATACCAAGGCCTTAATATCATCCATTTTGTTTCTCATACTTCTACTGTTCGCGTAGTATACATTTAAGTTAGTCGTGTTCTGAGTCCTTCCCTTACCGCATTGTTTTAAACTCCCTGTCTAATTTAGTTTTGTCATCATTTCTAACACTATTTCCCTGTAATCTTTCGCCTTGTTTACCCGCTCCCACTGCAGTCTCCTCCACCCCCGTGCTCCTATGTTCTCTTAGCAGTTTAAAGACTTCGATATCTCTTGAACTGCCCCCTCTAGAGCCCCAGCCAGGGTTGCTACTCCATCCCT
>NW_024715716.1:0-4046 GCF_018991925.1 Homarus americanus | reverse complement strand
ATGCTGTATGTGTGTTCCTCACAAGTTCTGTACTGTACTGTACTGTACTGTACTGTACTGTAGAAGGAGTCTCCACTTAATGCTGTATGTGTGTTCCTCACAAGTACTGTACTATACTGTAGAAGGAGTGTCCACTTAATGCTGTATGTGTGTTCCTCACAAGTACTGTACTGTACTGTTGAAGGAATCTCCACTGAATGCTGTATGTGTGTTCCTCACAAGTACTGTACTGTACTGTTGAAGGAGTCTCCACTTAAGGCTGTATGGGTGTTCCTCACAAGTACTGTATTGTACTCTACCGTACTGTACTGTACTGTACTGTAGAAGGAGTCTCCACTTAATGCTGTATGTGTGTTCCTCACAAATACTGTACGGTACTTTACTTTACTGTAGAATGAGTCTCCACTTAATTCTGTATGTGTGTTCTTCACAAGTACTGTACTGTACTGTACTGTACTGTAGAAGGAGTCTCCTCTTAATGCTGTATGTGTGTTCCTCACAAGTGCTGTTTTGTACTGTAGAAAGAGTCTCCACTTAATGCTATATGTGTGTTCCTCACAAGTACTGTACTGTACTGTAGAAGGAGTCTCCACTTAATGCTGTATGTGTGTTCCTCACAAGTACTGTACTGTACTGTACTGTAGAAGGAGACTCCACTTAATGCTGTATGTGTGTTCCTCACAAGTACTGTACTGTACTGTACTGTACTGTAGAAGGAGTCTCAACTTAATGCTGTATGTGTGTTCCTCACAAGTACTGTACTGTACTGTTGAAGGAGTCTCCACTTAAGGCTTTATGTGTGTTCCTCACATATACCGTACTGAACTGTACTGCACTGTACTATACTGTACTGTACTGTAGAATGAGTCTCCACTTAATGCTGTATGTGTGTTCCTCACAAGTACTGTACTGTACTGTTGAAGGAGTCTCCACTTAAGGCTGTATGTGTGTTCCTCACAAGTACTGTACTGTACTGTACTGTACTTTACTGTACTATACTGTACTGTAGAAGGAGTATCCACTTAATGCTGTATGTGTGTTCTCAAGGCAATTAAAATTAAATGTACTGCAATGCCTAAACAAAATGTAGAAGGAGTATCCACTTAATGCTGTATGTGTGTTCCTCACAAGTACTGTACTGTACTGTAGAAGGAGTCTCCACTTAATGCTGTATGTGTGTTCCTCACAAGTACTGTACTATACTGTAGAAGGAGACTCCACTTAATGCTGTATGTGTGTTCCTCACAAGTACTGTACTGTACTGTACTGTACTGTACTGTAGAAGGAGTCTCCACTTAATGCTCTATGTGTGTTCCTCACAAGTACTGTACTGTACTGTAGAAGGAGTCTCCACTTAAGGCTGTATGTGTGTTCCTCACAAGTACTGTACTGTACGGTACTGTACTGTACTGTACTGTACTGTAGAAGGAGTATCCACTTAATGCTGTATGTGTGTTCATCACAATTACTGTACTGTACTGTAGAAGGAGTCTCCACTTAATGCTGTATGTGTGTTCCACACAAGTACTGTACTATACTGCAGAAGGAGTCTCCACTTAATGCTGTATGTGTGTTCCTCACAGAGTACTGTTCTGTACTGTACTGTACTGTAGGAGTCTCCACTTAATGCTGTATGTGTGTTCCTCACAAGTACTGTACTGTACTGTTGAAGGAGTCTCCACTTAATGCTGTATGTGTGTTCCTCACAAGTACTGTACTGTACTGTAGAAAGAGTCTCCACTTAATGCTATATATGTGTTCCTCACAAGTACTGTACTGTACTGTACTGTACTGTACTGTACTGTACTGTAGAAGGAGTGTCCACTTGATGCTGTAGGTGTGTTCCTCACAAGTACTGTACTGTACTGTAGAAGGAGTCTCCACTTAATGCTGTATGTGTTTTCCTCACAAGTACTGTACTGTACTGTAGAAGGAGTCTCAACTTAATGCTGTATGTGTGTTCCTCACAAGAACTGTACTGTACTGTACTGTACTGTAATGTACTGTAGAAGGAGTCTCCACTTAATGCTATATGTGTGTTCCTCACAAGTACTATACTGTACTGTAGAAGGAGTCTCCACTTAATGCTGTATGTGTGTTCCTCACAAGTACTGTACTGTACTGTAGAAGGAGTCTCCACTTAATACTGTATGTGTGTTCCTCACAAGTACTGTACTGTACTATAGAAGCAGTCTCCACTTAATGCTGTATGTGTGTTCCTCACAAGTACTGTACTGTACTGTTGAAGGAGTCTCCACTTAATGCTGTATGTGTGTTCCTCACAAGTACTGTACTGTACTGTTGAAGGAGTCTCCAATTAAGGCTGTATGTGTGCTCCTCACAAGTACTGTACTGTACTCTACCGTACTGTACTGTACTGTACTGTACTGTAGAAGGAGTATCCACTTAATGCTGTATGTGTGTTCCTCACAAGTAGTGTACTGTACTGTAGAAGGAGTCTCCACTGATGTGTGTTCCCAAGCACTAAAATGGTAATTGTAGAAGGAGTCTCCACTTAATGTTATATGTGTGTTGCTCATAAGTATTGTACTGTACTGTACGTAATTGGTACTGTACCGTAGAAGGAAAGTTCCACTTAATGCTGTATATGTGTTCCTCATGTACTGGGTACTGTAATTGCAGAAGTAGTTCCACTTAATGCTGTATGTGTGTGTTCCTCACAAGCATTGTACTGTACTGTACTGGTACTGTACTGTAATTGGTACTGTAGAAGGAGTCTCCAATTTCATCGGTTGTAGCCCCTCATAAGCACTGTAATTGTACTGTAGCGAAATCTCCACCTAATGCCATGGTGTCTCAAGTACTGTACTGTACTGTAGAAGGAGTCTCCACTTATGCTGTATGTGTGTTACTCACAAGTACTGTACTGTACTGTACTGTGGAAGGAGTCTCCACATAATGCTGTATGTGTGTTCCTCACAAGTACTGTACTGTACTGTAGAAGGAATCTCCACTTAATGCTATATGTGTGTTCCTCACAAGTACGATACTGTACTGTAGAAGGAATCTCCACTTATGCTGTATGTGTGTTCCTCACAAGTTCTGTACTGTACTGTACTGTACTGTACTGTAGAAGGAGTCTCCACTTAATGCTGTATGTGTGTTCCTCACAAGTACTGTACTATACTGCAGAAGGAGTGTCCACTTAATGCTGTATGTGTGTTCCTCACAAGTACTGTACTGTACTGCTGAAGGAATCTCCACTGAATGCTGTATGTGTGTTCCTCACAAGTACTGTACTGTACTGTTGAAGGAGTCTCCACTTAAGGCTGTATGGGTGTTCCTCACAAGTACTGTACTGTACTCTACCGTACTGTACTGTACTGTAGAAGGAGTCTCCACTTAATGCTGTATGTGTGTTCCTCACAAGTACTGTGCTGTACTGTACTGTACTGTAGGAGTCTCCACTTAATGCTGTATGTGTTTTCCTCACAAGTACTGTACTGTACTGTAGAAGGAGTCTCCACTTAATGCTGTATGTGTTTTTCTCACAAGTACTGTACTGTACTGTAGAAGGAGTCTCTACATAATGCTGATGTGTGTTCCTCACAAGTACTGTTCTGTACTGTAGAAGGAGTCTCCACTTAATGCTGTATGTGTGTTCCTCACAAGTACTGTACTGTACTGTAGAAGGAGTCTCCACTTAATGCTGTATGTGTGTTCCTCACAAGTACTGTACTGTACTGTAGAAGGAGACTCCACTTAATGCTGTATGTGTGTTCCTCACAAGTACTGTACTGTACTGTACTGTACTGTAGAAAGAGTCTCCACTTAATGCTGTATGTGTGTTCCTCACAAGTACTGTACTGTACTGTTGAAGGAGTCTCCACTTAAGGCTGTATGTGTGTTCCTCACATATACCGTACTGAACTGTACTGCACTGTACTATACTGTACTGTGCTGTAGAATGAGTCTCCACTTAATGCTGTATGTGTGTTCCTCACAAGTACTGTACTGAACTGTTGAAGGAGTCTCCACTTAAGGCTGTATGTGTGTTCCTCACAAGTACTGTACTGTACTGTACT
>NW_024715715.1:0-1588 GCF_018991925.1 Homarus americanus | reverse complement strand
GATCAACTCCCCCACAGTCAACCACCACAACCTGTTGCTGATGCTGCAGCTACAGGATCAACTCCCCCTACAGGCCACCACCACCACCTGCTTCTGCACCTACAGGATCAACTCTCCCACAGGCCGCCGCCACCACCTCCTGCTGCTGCTGCACTCCAGGATCACTCTCCCATAGTCCACCACTCACTACCTGCTGCCAAGGTTGCACCTACAGGATCACCTCCCCCATAGTCCACTGCCACCACCTGCTGCTGTTGCACCTACAGGATCACCTCCCATAGTCTCACCACCACCACCTGCTGCTGTTGCACTACAGGATCCCCTTCCCCACAGTCCACCACCACCACCACCTGCTGCTATTGCCACAGCACCTACAGGATCACCTCCCTCACAGGCCACCACCACCACCTGCTGTTGCTGCTGCACCTACAGAATCAATTCCCCCACAGGCCACCACTACCTGCTGCTGCTGCTGCTCCTACAGGATCAACTCCCCCACAGTCAACCACCATCACCTGCTCCTGCTGCACCTACAGGATCACCTCCCCCATAGTCCACTGCCACCTCCTGCTGCACCTACAGAATTAACTCCCCCACAGCCCACTACCACCACCTGCTGCTGCTGCTGCAACTGCAGGATCAACTCCCCCACAGGCCACCACAACCACCTGCTGCTGGTGCTGCAGCTACAGGATCAACTCCCCCACAGTCCACCACCACCACCTGCTGC
This sequence comes from Homarus americanus, assembly GCF_018991925.1. Taxonomy (NCBI): domain Eukaryota; kingdom Metazoa; phylum Arthropoda; class Malacostraca; order Decapoda; family Nephropidae; genus Homarus; species Homarus americanus. Next base: position 858 of record NW_024715715.1, on the reverse strand, counting down.
TGCTGCTGCTACAGGATCACCTCCCCCATAGTCAACCACCACCTGCTGCTGCACCTACAGGATCAACTCTCCCACAGTCCACTATCACCACCTGCTGCTGTTGCTGCTGTCGCTGCTGCTGTTCTTGCTGCTGCTGCTGCACATACAGTATCAACTCCCCCACAGTGCACCACCACCACCTGCTGCTGCTGCACCTACAGGATCACTTCCCATATAGTTCACCACCACCACCTGCTGCTGCACCTACAGGATCACCTCCCCCATAGTCCACTGCCACCACCTGCTGCACCTACAGAATTAACTCCCCCATAGCCCACTCCCACCACCCGCTGCTGCGGCTGCAACTGCAGGATGAACTCCCCCACAGGTCACCACAACCACCTGCTGCTGATGCAGCTGAATCAATTCCCCCACAGGCACCACCACCACTTGCTGCTGCACCTGCAGGATCAGCAGCTCTCCACAGGCCTGCCACCACACTGCTGCTGCTGTCACCCTGCAGGATCCAGCTCCCCACAGGCCCACTTACAACCACCTGCTGCTGCTGCTGCTGCTGCACCTACAGGATCAACTCTCCCCACAGTCCACTACCACCACCTGCTGATGCAGCTGCTGCTGTTGTTGCTACTGCTGCTGCACCTACAGTATCAACTCCCCCACAGTCCACCACCACCACTTGCTGCTGTTGCTGCACCTACTGGATCAACTCCAGCCACAGTGCACCACCACCACTTGCTGCTGCATCTACAGAATCAACTCTCCCACAGTCCACCACCACCACCTGCTGCTGATGCTGCAGCTACAGGATCAATTCCCCCACAGGCCACCACCACCACTTGCTGCTGCACCTACAGAATC
>NW_024715714.1:0-12719 GCF_018991925.1 Homarus americanus | reverse complement strand
CCATATCACCCACGACCATGATTATAACAAACACGACAATGATTATAACAACCAGGACCATGATTATAACAACCACAACCATGATTATAACAACCACAACCAAGTTTATAACAACCACGACTGTGATCATAACCACGACCATGATTATAACAACCACGACCATGATTATAACAACCATGACCACGTATATAACAACCATGACCATATCACCCACGACCATGATTATAACAACCACGACTATGATTATAACAACCACGACCATAACAACCAGGACCATGATTAAAACAACGACGACCATGATTATAACAACCACGACTATGATTATAACCACCACGACTATGATTATAACAATCACGACTATGATTATATCAACCACGACCATGATTATAACAACGTCGATTAAGATTATAACAACCACGACCATGATTATAACAACCAGGACCATGATTATAACAACCACGACCACGATTATAGCAACCACGACCATGATTATATCAACCATTACCATAATTATAACAACCACGACCATGATTATAACAACCACGACCATGATTATAACAAACACGACTAGCAGTTACTTAACAACCACGACCTCGACTATAACAACCACGACCATGATTATATTAACCATGACCATGATTACAACAACCACTACCACGATTATAACAACCACGACCATGATTATAGCAACCACAACTATGATTATAACAACAACGACTATGAATACAACAATCACAACCATAAATATAACAACCACGACCATGATTATAACAACCACGTTCATGAACCACGACCATGATTATAACAACCACAACCATGATTATAACAATCACGACCATGATTATAACAACCACGACCATGATTATAACAAACACGACCATGATTAAAACAACCACAACTATGATTATAACCATCACGACTATGATTATAACAACCACGATTATGATTATAACAACCACGATCGAGAACCGACTATGGGTTACCGCTTAGCCACGAGTGTAGTTATAACAGCCACGACTATGATTATAACAACCACGACTATGATTATAACAACCGACCGCGAACCCGCGACCGCGAACCACGACCGCAGTTATAACACCCACGACCTTGAACCACGACCGCTTGATTGTAACAACCACGACCATGATTTCCAGCAACCACGACCATGATTGCAACAACCGACCATGGTTAGCAACAACCCACAACCATGATTGCCAACAGCCCGACCTGATTATAACAACCCGACCCACCAGTTATCAGCCACAACCATGATTACAACAACCATGACCATAGTGCAACAACCACGACCATGATTGCTTAACAACCCGACCATGATTATAACAACCACGTAAATGATTATAACAACCACGCCATGATTATAACAACAACGACCATGATTATAACAACCACGACCATGAATATAACAACCACGACTAGGATTATAACAACCACGAACATGATTATAACAACCAGGACCATGATTATAACAACCACAACCATGATTATACCAACCACGACCAAGATTATAACAACCACGACTGTGATCATAAGCACGACCATGATTATAACAACCACGAACATGATTATAACAACCATGACCATGTGTATAACAACCACGACCATATCACCCACGACCATGATTATAACAACCGCGAATATGATTATAACAACCACGACCATAACAACCAGGACCATGATTATAAAAACCACAGCCATGATTATAACAACCACGAATAAGATTATAACAACCATGACTGTGATCATAACCACGACCATGATTATAACAACCATGACTATGATTATAACAACCACTACCATGAATATACCAACCACGGCTATGATTAAAACAATCACGACTATGATTATAACAACCATGACCATGATTATAACAATTACGACCATGATTATAACAACAAGGACCGTGATTATAACATTCACGGCCATGATTATAACAACCACGACCATGAAACTAACAACCACGACCATGATTATAACAACCACGACTATGATTATAACAACCACAACCATGATTATAACAACCACGACCAAGATTATAACAACCACGACTGTGATCATAAGCACGACCATGATTATAACAACCACGAACATGATTATAACAACCATGACCATGTGTATAACAACCATGACCATATCACCCACGACCATGATTATAACAACCACGACTATGATTATAACAACCACGACCATAACAACAAGGACCATGATTATAACATCCACGACCATGATTATAACAACCACGACCATGATTATAGCAACCACGACTATGATTATATCACCCACGACCATGATTATAACAACCACGACTATGATTATAACAACCACTACCATGAATATACCAACCACGACTATGATTATAACAACCGACTATGATTATAACAACCGACTATGATTATAACAATCACAACTATGATTATAACAACGACGACCAGGATTATAACAACCACTACTATGATTATAACAACCACGACCCTGATTATAACAACCACGACCATGAATATAACTACCACGACCATGATTATAACAACCAGGACCATGATTATAACAACCACGACCATGATTATAGCAACCACGACCATGATTAAAAAACCACGACTATAATTATATCACCCAACCATGATTATAACAACCTCGACTATCATTATAACAACCACGATAGCCGAATATACCAACCACGACTATGATTATAACAACCGATATGATTGCCAACAACACGACGCTGATTATAGCAACCGCGGCTATGATTAAAGAAACAATCACGAAAGCTATGAATTATAACAACCGCGGCCATGATTATAACAAGTACGACCGCCAGTTACTAACAACAGGACCGTGATTATAACAACCACGACCGCGATTATAACAACCACGACCGCCAGTTATAACAACCGACCGCCAGTTATAACAACCACGACTATGATTATAACAACCAAGACCATAACAACCAGGACCATGATTAAAACAACGACGACCATGATTATAACAACCACGACTATGATTATAATATCCACGTTCATGAATATTCCAACCACGAATATGATTATAACAACCACGATTATGATTATAACAACCACGACTATGAATATAACAACCAAGACTATGATTATAACAATCACGACTAAGATTATAACAACCACGACCATGATTAAAACATCCACGACCATGATTATAACAACCACGACCATGATTATAACAACCACGACCATGATTATAACCACGACCATGATTATAACAACCACGACCATGATTATAACAACCACGACCATGATTCTATCACCCACGACCATAATTATATCACCCACGACCATGATTTTATCACCCACGACCATGATTATAACAACCACGACTATAATTATATCAACCACGACCATAACATTCAGGACCATGATTAAAACAACGACGACCATGATTATAACAACCACGACTATGATTATAACAACCACGTTCATGAATATTCCAACCTCGAATATGATTATCACAACAACGATTATGATTATAACAACCACGACTATGAATATAACAACCACGACAATGATTATAACAATCACGACTATGATTATAACAACCATAACCATGATTATAACAACCACGATCAAGATTATAACAACCACGACCATGATTATAACAACCAGGACCAAGATTATAACAACCACGATCAAGATTATAACAACCACGACCATGATTATAACAACCAGGACCATGATTATAACAACCACGACAATGATTATAACAACCACGACCATGATTATAACAAACACGACGATGATTATAACAACCACGACCATGATTATAACAACAACGACTATGATTATAACAACCACGACCATGATTATAACAACCACTACCACGATTATAACTACCACGACCATGATTATAGCAACCACAACTATGATTATAACAACAACGACTATGAATATAACAACCACAACCATAAATATAACAACCACGAGCATGATTATAACAACCACGATCATGAACCACGACCATGATTATTACAACGACAACCATGATTATAACAATCACGACCATGATTATAACAACCACGACCATGATTATAACAAACACGACCATGATTAAAACAACCACGACTATGATTATAACCACCACGACTATGATTATAACAACCACGACTATGATTATAAAAAACACGATCATGAACCACGACTATGATTATAATAACCACGACTATGATTATAACAACCACGACCATGAACCACGACCATGATTATAACAACCATGACCATGATTGTAACAACCAAGACCATGATTGTAACAACCACGACCATGATTGTAACAACCACGACCGCCAGTTGTAACAAAACCCGCAACCGCCATGATTGCCAACAGCCACATTCCTGATTATAACCGCCCACAAGAACCCTAGTTACTTAACAACCACAACCATGATTGTAACAACCATGACCATAATTGCATCAACCACGACCATGATTGTAACAACCACGACCATGATTATAACAACCACGTCCATGATTATAACAACCACAACCATGATTATAACCACCACGACCATGATTATAACAACCACGACCATGAATATAACAACCACGACTATGATTATAACAACCACGAACATGATTATAACAACCACGATCAAGATTATAACAACACCGACCATGATTATAAAAACCATGACCATGTGTACAACAACCACGACCATATCACCCACGACCATGATTATAACAACCGCGAATATAAATATAACAACCACGACCATAACAACCAGGACCATGATTATAACAACCACGACCATGATTATAGCAACCACGACAATGATTATAACAACCACGACTACGATTACAACAACCATGACCATGATTATAACAATTACGACCATGATTATAACAACAAGGACCCTGATTATAACAACCACCGCCATGATTATAACAATCACGACCATGATTATAACAACCACGACCATGATTATAACAACCACGACTATGATCATAACCATGATTATAACAACCACGACCATGATTATAACAACCGACCATGATTATAACAACACGACCATGATTATATCACCTCGACCCATGAATATATCACCCACGACCGCTGATTATAACCAACCACGACTATTATTATAACAACCACGACCATAACGCCAGGACCATGATTGAAACAACGACGACCATGATTATAACAACCACGACTAACGATTATAACCACGTTCATGGAATATTCCAACCTCGAAATATAACAGTTATTATAACAACCACGATTATGATTATAACAACCACGACTATGAATATAACAACCACGACTATGATTATAATAATCACGACTATGATTATAACAACCGACCATGATAACAACCGATCTAGATTATAACCACGACCATGATTATAACAGCAGGACCATGATTATAACCGACCACGAAGTTATAACAACCACGACCATGATTATATCAACCATGACCATGATTATAACAATCACGACCATGATTATAACAACCACGACCATGATAATAACAAACACGACTATCATTATAACAACCACGACCATGATTATAACAACCACGACAATGATTATAACAACCACGACCATGATTATAACAACCACTACCACGATTATAACAACCACGACCATGATTATAGCAACCACAACTATAATTATAACAACAACGACTATGAATATAACAACCACAACCATAAATATAACAACCTCGACCATGATTATAACAACCACGACCATGATTATAACAAACACGACTATGATTATAACAACCACGACCATGATTATAACAACCACGACTATGATTATAACAAACACAACCATAAATATAACAACCACAACCATGATTATAACAATCACGACCATGATTATAACAACCACGACCATGATTATAACAAACACGACCATGATTAAAACAACGACGACTAAGATTATAACCACCACGACTATGATTATAACAACCACGACTATGATTATAACAACCACGATCATGAACCACGACTATGATTATAACAACCACGACCATGAACCACGACCGTGATTATAACAACCACGCCTATGATTATAACAACCACGACCATAACAACCACGACCATGATTATAACAACAACGACCATGATTATATCAACCACAACCATGATTATAACAACCACGACCATGATTATAACAACGAGGACCATGATGATAACGTCCACGACCATGATGATAACAGCCACGACCGCCACGATTATAGCAATAACGACCGCAATTTATAACAATGACCTGATTATAAAACCACGCGATGATTATAACAACCACGACCATGATTATAACAGCAGCCGCAGATTATAACAACCAGCTATGATCGCAACCATGAACGCCAGTTATAACAATCACGACTATGATTATAACAACCACTACTATGATTATAAGAACCACGACCATGAGTATAACAACCACTACTATGAATATACCAACCACGACCATGATTATAACAGCCACGACCATGATTATAACAACCAGGACCATGATTATATCAACCACGACCATGATTATGACAACCACGACTATTATTATAACAAGCACGACCATAATTTTAACAACCACGACTATGATTATAACAACAACCACGTTCGCCGAATATTTCCAGCTACCGAATATGATTATAACAACCACGATTGCCAGTTATAACAACCGCGACTATGAATACTCAACAACTGCTTGACTATAGTTAAAACAATCACGACCATGATTATAACAAACACGACCATGATAACAACCACGATCAAGATTATAACAACCACGACCATGATTATAACAACCAGGACCATGATTATAACAACCACGACTACGATTATAACAACCACGACCATGATTATATCAACCATGACCATGATTATAACAATCACGACCATGATTATAACAACCACGACCATGATAATAACAAACACGACTATCATTATAACAACCACGACCATGATTATAACAACCACGACTATGATTACTAACAACCACGATACGATTATAACAACCGACCATGATTATATCAACCGCGGTATGAGTTGTAACAATCACGACCATGATTATAACAATCACGACATGATTATATAACAACCACGACCATGATAATAACAAACACGACTATGATTATAACAACCACGACCGCCAGTTACCATAGCCGACCGCAGTTATAACAAACACGACCGCCCAGTTAAAACAACGCGACGACGCCGTTATAACCACCACGACTATGATTTTAACAACCACGACTATAATTATAACAACCACGATCGCGAACCCGACTATGATTATAACAACCACGACTATGATTATAACAACCACGACCATGAACCACGACCGTGATTAAAACAACCACGCCTATGATTATAACAACCACGACCATAACAACCAGGACCATGATTATATCAACAACGACTATGATTATATCACCCACGACCATGATTATAACAACCACGACTATGATTATAACAACCACGACCATGAATATACCAACCACGACTATGAATATAACAACCACAACCATAAATATAACAACCACGACCATGATTATAACAACCACGACTATGATTATAACAACCACGACCATAACAACCAGGATCATGATTATAACAATGACGACCATGATTATAACAACCACGACTATGATTAAAACAACCACGTTCATGAATGTTCCAACCACGAATATGATTATAACAACCACGATTATGATTATAACAACCACGACTATGAATATAACAACCACGACTATGATTATAACAATCACGACTAAGATTATAACAACCACGACCATGATTAAAACAACCACGACCATATTTATAACAACCACGACCATGATTATAACAACCACGACCATGATTATAACAACCACGACCATGATTATAACAACCACGACCATGATTATAACAACCACGACCAAGATTATAACCACCACCATGATTATAACAACCACGACCATGATTATAACAACCACGAACATGATTATAACAACCACAACAATGAGTATAACAACCACAACCATGATTATATCACCCACGACCATGATTATATCACCCACGACCATGATTATATCACCCACGACCATGATTATAACAACCACGACTATGATTATAACAACCACGACCATAACAACCAGGACCATGATTAAAACAACGACGACCATGATTATAACAACCACGACTATGATTATCACAACCACGTTCATGAATATTCCAACCACGAATATGATTATAACAACCACGATTATGATTATAACAACCACGACTATGAATCTATCAACCACGACTATGATTATAACAATCACGACTATGATTATAACAACCACGACCATGATTATAACTACCACGATCAAGATTATAACAACCACGACCATGATTATAACAACCACGACCACGATTATAACAACCACGACCATGATTATATCAACCATGACCATGATTATAACAACCACGACCATAATTATAACAACCACGACTATGATTATAACAAAGCCGACTATGATTATAACTACCACGACCATGATTATAACAACCACGACTATGATTATAACAACCACGACCTTGATTGTAACAACCACTACCACGATTATAACAACCACGACCATGATTATAGCAACCACAACTATGATTATAACAACAACGATATGAATATAACAACCACAACCATAAATATAACAACCGACCATGATTATAACAACCACGATCATGATCCACGACCATGATTATAACAACCACAACCATGATTATAACAATCACAACCATGATTATAACAACCACGACCATGATTATAATAAACACGACCATGATTAAAACAACCACGACTATGATTATAACCACCACGACTATGAGTATAACAACCACGACTATGATTATAACAACCACGATCATGAACCACGACTATGATTATACCAACCACGACTATGATTATAACAACAACGACTATGAATATAACAACCAAGACCATGAACCACGACCATGATTATAACACCCACGACCATGAACCACGACCATGATTATAACAACCACGACCATGATTGTAACAACCAAGACCATGATTGCAACAACCACGACCATGATTGCAACGACCACGACCATGATTGTAACAACCACAACCATGATTGTAACAGCCACGACCCTGATTATAACAACCACGACCCTGATTGAAACAACCACAACCATGATTGTAACAACCATGACCATAATTGCAACAACCACGACCATGATTGTAACAACCACGACCATGATTATAACAACCACGTAAATGATTATAACAACCACGACAATGATTATAACAACAACGACCAGCCATTATAACAACCACGACCGCCAATATAACAACCACGACTATGATTATAACAACCACGAACATGATTATAACAACCACGTTCAAGATTATAACAACCACGACCATGATTATAACAACCAGGACCATGATTATAACAAACACGACCCTGATTATAACAACCAGGACCAAGATTATAACAACCACGAATGTGATCATAACCACGACCATGATTATAACAACCACGACCATGATTATAACAACCACGACTATGATTATAACAACCACAACCATGATTGTAACAACCACGACCATGATTGTAATAACCACGACCATGATTGTAACAACCACGACCATGATTATAACCACGACCATAATTATAACAACCACGACCATGATTATAACAACCACTACCATAATTATAACAACTACGACCATGATTATAACAACCACAACTACGATTATAACAACCACGACTATGATTATAACAACCACGACTATGAATATAACAACCACGACCATGAATATAACAACCACGACCATGATTATAACAACCACAACCATGATTATAACATTCACGACCATGATTATAACAACCAAGACCATGATTATAACAAACACGACTATGATTATAACAACCAAGACTATGATTATAACAACCACGACTATGAATATAACAACCACAACCATAAATATAACAACCACGACCATGATTATAACAACCACGATTATTAACCACGACCATGATTATAACAACCACAACCATGATTATAGCAATTACGACCATGATTATAACAACCACGACTATGATTAACAACCACGACTATGATATAACAACCAACAACGATTATAACAACCACGACCATGATTATAACAACCACGACCATGATTATAACAACCACGACCATGATTATAACAACCACGACCATGATTGTAACAAACCACGACCGCGGTTATATAGCCACAACCATGATTGCTTAACAACCACAGCCTGATTAAAACAACCACGACCCTCAGTTGGCAACAACCACAACCATGATTGTAACAACCGCGGCCATAATTGCAACAACCACGACCATGATTGGCAACAACCACGACGATTATAACAACCACGACCATGATTTTAACAACCACGACCATGATTATAACAACCACGACCATGTATATAACAACCACGACCATGAATATAACAACCACAACAATGATTATAACAACTAGGATTATGATTATAACAACAACGATCAACATTATAACAACCACGACCATGATTATAACAACCAGGACCATGATTATAACACACACGACAATGATTATAACAACCAGGACCATGATTATAACAACCACAACCATGATTATAACAACCACAACCAAGATTATAACAACCACGACTGTGATCATAACCACGACCATGATTATAACAACCACGACCATGATTATAACAACCATGACCATGTATATAACAACCATGACCATATCACCCACGACCATGATTATAACAACCACGACTATGATTATAACCACCACGACTATGATTATAACAATCACGACTATGATTATAAATAACGTAATTTAATCAAGGATTATAAATAACGTCGATTAAGATTATAATAAATTCACGACTATGATTATAACAAGCAGGACCATGATGTTATAACAACCACGACCACGATCATAGTAACAACCAGCTTTAATTATGATTATATCAACCATGACCATGATTATAACAACCACGACTAGCGATTATAAATAACCACGACCATGATTATAACAAACACGACTATGATTATAACAACCACGACCATGATTATAACAACCACGACTATGATTATAACAACCACGACCATGATTATAACATCCACTACCACGATTATAACAACCATGACCATGATTATAGCAACCACAACTATGATTATAACAACAACGACTATGAATATAACAACCATAACCATAAATATAACAACCACGACCATGATTATAACAACCACGATCATGAACTACAACCATGATTATAACAACCACAACCATGATTATAACAATCACGACCATGATTATAGCAACCACGACCATGATTATAACAAACACGACCATGATTAAAACAACCACGACTATGATTATAACCACCACGACTATGATTATAACAACCACGACTAAGATTATAACAACCACGATCAGAACCACGACTATGATTATAACAACCACGAGTATGATTATAACAACCACGACTATGATTATAACAACCACGACTATGATTATAACAACCACGATTATGATTATAACAACCACGACCATGAACCACGACCCTGAACCACGACCATGATTATAACAACCACGACCATGATTGTAACAACCAAGACCATGATTGCAACAACCACGACCATGATTGCAACAACCACGACCATGATTGTAACAACCACAACCATGATTGTAACAGCCACGACCATATCACCCACGACCATGATTATAACAACCGCGAATATGATTATAACAACCACGACCATAACAACCAGGACCATGATTATAACAACCACAGCCATGATTATAACAACCACGAATAAGATTATAACAACCATGACTGTGATCATAACCACGACCATGATTATAACAACCACAACCATGATTATAACAACCATGACCATGTGTATAACAACCATGACCATATCACCCACGACCATGATTATAACAACCACGACTATGATTATAACAACCACGACCAAAACAACAAGGACCATGATTATAACATCCTCGACCATGATTATAACAACCACGACCATGATTATAGCAACCACGACTATGATTATATCACCCACGACCATGATTATAACAACCACGACTATGATTATATTAACCACGACCATGAATATACCAACCACGACTATGATTATAACAACCACGACTATAATTATAACAACATCGACTATGATTATAACAACCACGGCTATGAATAAAACAATCACGACTATGATTATAACAACCATGACCATGATTATAACAATTACGACCATGATTATAACAACAAGGACCGTGATTATAACATTCACGGCCATGATTATAACAACCACGACCATGAAACTAACAACCACGACCATGACTATAACAACCACGACAATGATCATAACCATGACCATGATTATAACAACCACGACCATGATTATAACAACCACGACCATGATTATAACAACCACGACCATGAGTATAACAACCACGACCATAATTATATCACCATCGACCATAATTATAAACAACCACGACTATGATTATAACAACCACGACCATAACAACCAGGACCATGATTATAACAACGACGACCATGATTATACCAACCACGACTATGATTATAACATCCACGTTCATGAATAATCCAACCACGAATATGATTATAACAACCACGATTATGATTATATCAACCACGATTATGATTATAACAACCACGACTATGAATATAACAACCACGA